>NC_053113.1:37450508-37705508 GCF_010015445.1 Perca fluviatilis | reverse complement strand
ACAAGACAACCATCATAGTCTAATAATAATAATAATAATAATAATAATAATGTGCGGAGGTGGTGTGCTCAGCAGGGACTTGTCAGGGACTTCTGTCCTGATGGCCAACTTGAAGTTGAAATTGCTGAAGGTATTGCTGAGGCAAGTTTTTTTCTTTCTTTTTTTTTATCAATCGCCGTTTACCGCTTTTGTTAAACATACAAATGAATGCTACTCTTAAAGTAAATAAAAAGCTGACCATAGGCCGATATGCAGACTAGGGCTAGGTCTATGCAATTTTTTGATTTAAATAAATCAGCAGAAGTGAAAAGAGTTTACTTTGTTGTTTACTCAAGTACAAGTAAAATTACTAGTAAAAGTAGCTCATTTAAAATGTAGGCCTATACTGACTTAGGTAGTTACTTTTTTAACCTCCAAAAATCACATTTATATTGATTTTATATCTTATTTATACTAATTATAGCCCTGTTTGTTTGACAGATATTTGCCAAAGCAATGGCAATGAAAATGAGAAGTTTTGAAAATGTTTTCGCTTCATTATTATTATTAGATTATGATGGTTGTCTTGTTGTGTAGACTCATTTTTGATGAATGAGAGCGGTCAGCGCTAATCTCCTGTGACCACTTCATAATAAAAGTCAACTCGTGTTTCGCCACAAGTCCCTGCTGAGCACACCAGCTCCGCACACTCCTCTCAGAAAACCCCCGTATCGTTCCAAACTGTGAACCCAACACAGCTGCTATATCCCCACAAGACATCCCATTCTTTCGGTCTTCTAATATAAAACTAGCATATTCGTCTAAAAACATGTTTACGTGCGTATCATTCTAACTGTCCATGGTCTCATTGATGTCCAAATGATTTCCGGGTATGCAGCCGCTTACTACCTACGATCGCTTCCGCGTCACGAAAAAAATGAATGAGGAATAAGATTTATACACACAATTTAATTTCCGAGTTCCATCTACAAACACATCAAAGAAAATCGGATAACGAGATAGTTTTTCGTTTTCCATTTTTTTAATATCAAAACAAAAAACGAATAATGGGTTGTTTTCCGTTTTTTGTTTTCCTATTTACTAATGGTAATTGGGAAACTGGCCGTTTTTCGTTTTTGTTTTTTTCCTTTCAAAACGAAAATCCGTTGGCCGCTAAGTACACGGACCCTACAGGTTTCTGGGAGTTTGTTCCAAATATGTGGAGCATAAAAACTGAACGCTGCTTCCCCCTGTTTTGTTCTGACTCTGGGGACAACAAGTAGACCCGTCCCAGACGACCTGAGAGGTCTGTGTGGGTCATAATGTAGTAGCAGATCAGAAATGTATTTTGGCCCTAAACCGTTTAGTGATTTATAAACCAGTAAAAGTATTTTGAAATCAATTCTTTGAGGCACTGGAAGTGGAGTGATGTGATCCACTTTCTTGGTCTTAGTGAGGACTCGAGCAGCAGCGTTCTGAATCAGCTGCAGCTGTCTGATTGATGTGCATGTGTGTCAGGCTCCATCCAACAGCGCTATTTTATTTGTTATACCAGAACCTGCTTCTTGGAACAGGCCTCAGGTTACATACAGATTTGTGTCCTGCCTGTTTGAACTTGTGCTTAATTGGCTGTTGCATATTTCTGTTTGGATAAAAGCCAAATATTTAATATGGCGTTCCTTAGTTTTCACCCACACAGCCACAAGGGGCAACAATGTGCCCAGTTGTCCTATGGTTACAGGCGCCTTAAATGGACTACAATCATTAATTCACTGGTGGGGGTTGTCTGTGTCCTGTTCGATGGAAGTTGTAAGACTGAGCCTTGTGCTTTTAAAAGCAGGTGAATCATCCAGGCCAAGAGGCTCTCGTTACCATGGTCCTCAGAAAGCCTTTAGCATTACAAACATTACGGTTTGTTCAAATACTTTCCTTACAAGCTCTCAACATAATGTTGTGGGTAGAGAGCTAATAAAATAGGGAGCTAGTTTACTTTCTGTTGACAATAGTAACGGATTAACATTATCTGTGTAAGCATGTGCGTGTATGTATGGATGGGTTTTGTGTATGTTATTTGTCTATGATCCCAGCAAACTCTATGGTCAATCAACTTAAATATGACACTGTTTTCGCATATGGCCTTTGATGATTTGTGAATTATGAGAAAGGAAAAAAATTTAAAACACTGTATAAAAAATTTTTAACAATTTAAAAAGCTTAAATAATACAAATAACTACTCATTTTTGCACCTAAACATTAGAAGCTTGTGCAAACATGATGAAGAATTAGCTACCTTACTCTCAAACTCTGACTGTAGCTTTGATGTTATTGGTTGCAGTGAAACCTGGATTAATGATAGGACCTTTACTGATATTCTTAACCTCAATGGCTATACAGTTATAAAAACACCACAAATGCAAAAAAAAAACTTCTAGTAGGAGTGATTTATCGCCCCCCTGACTCTGACCTTGATACTTTCAAGGTCAAACGAGGACATTTTATTTTCCATAAACAGGAAAAACAAAGACATGTGTGTCCTATTAGGGCAGGGGTCTTCAACGTTTTTTAAGCCAAGGACCCCTTAACTGAAAGAGAGACAATCAGGGACCCCCCTACTACATATCTTGTATCAAATGAAGTTGAATATTAATCTGGTCCTACAATAAATTTTAGGGCAGCCTAAAACACTTATAGATACCTTTTTTGCATAAAATACTAAGCTATTCAAATAGCCTAATACTTGTTGGAATGATTTTATAAATCATGTTTTAATGTCAACCCTTAAATGTGAAACAAATGTGAAACAGTCAATCCTTTGGGATGAACTGTATCTATGGATATTTGCTAATAATATGTTGGAATCATGTTAAGACTTTAATTTTTGAAAAAACTTTAAAAAAGTGACTTCATTAATACTTTCATTTTACCAGAGTAACGCATTCCACTAGGTCAACTATTGACAATATCATCACAAACATTCGAAACACTAGGCTAGAATCTGGAGTTGTGTTTTCTGATATTACTGATCATTTTCCAATTGTATTATTCTAGATCTTGATAGTAAGATTAAATTACCACAGCGAAAAACAAAAACTAAAGTACTAAAGCTAAAGCTTACAGGCCAAAACATGAGAAGCAGGTTATGAATTGCAATGATCCCGACACTGCATATGACAACCTAATAAATGAGATCACAAACTCCATTTGTTGTACCATCCCAGAGAAGACTGCCGTATGCAGTGCAACTGGTCACAACCCCTGGCTTACAAAGGGTATCTTAAAAACTTTACAAACATTCCTTAAAGGTCCCATGGCATGAAAATGTCACTTTATGAGGTTTTTTAACATTAATATGAGTTCCCCCAGTCTGCCTATGGTCCCCCAGTGGCTAGAAATGGCGATAGGTGTAAACAGAGCCCTGGGTATCCTGCTCTGCCTTTGAGAAAATGAAAGCTCAGATGGGCCGATCTGGAATCTTCTCCTTATGAGGTCATAAGGAGCAAGGTTACCTCCCCTTTCTCTGCTTTGCCCGCCCAGAGAATTTGGCCCACCCATGAGAGAGAGAGACATCATGGCTTTCAAACGAGCAAAGTGGCAGTTGGTCAAGGCCACACCCCCACCCTCCACCTTGCCCCCCCTCTCTCTCTCCTCCTCAATAGCTACAGACACAGAAATGGCACATCCTAAGGAAAGCTCATTGTGGGACTGGCTCTAGTGGCTGGAATTCTGCACCAAGGCTGAGTTATGGGAAAGAGACTTCAGATACAGTATTAGGGGACCACTAAGGTCTATATAAAAGAGACTTCAGATACAGTATTAGGGGACCACTAAGGTCTATATAAAAGAGACTTCAGATACAGTATTAGGGGACCACTAAGGTCTATATAAAAGAGACTTCAGATACAGTATTAGGGGACCACTAAGGTCTATATAAAAGAGACTTCAGATACAGTATTAGGGGACCACTAAGGTCTATATAAAAGAGACTTCAGATACAGTATTAGGGGACCACTAAGGCCTATATAAAAGAGACTTCAGATACAGTATTAGGGACCACTAAGGTCTATATAAAGACTTCAGATACAGTATTAGGGGACCACTATTCTATATAAAAAGAGACTTCAGATACAGTATTAGGGGACCACTAAGGTCTATATAAAAGAGACTTCAGATACAGTATTAGGGACCACTAAACTTAAAGCTTCGATCATTTAGGGGACCACTAAGGCCTATATAAAAGAGACTTCAGATACACTAGGGGACCACTAAGGTCTATATAAAAGAGACTTCAGATACAGTATTAGGGGACCACTAAGGCCTATATAAAAGAGACTTCAGATACACTAGGGGACCAGACGCGCGCTGATTGGTTGAGTGAATCGCCATACACACACATTAGAGACGCATGCTGATTGGTTGAGCAATCCCCAATACACACACATTAGAGACGCGACAGAATCTCATATTTCAGACACTGCAATGTTTCGTTACCAAATTCACTTCTGAGAAATTTTTTTATGCGAGACTTCAACTATATAAAGCTCAAATATGGGCCGTTTTACAAAAATGTATGGCTAATTGCAAATTTGGTAAGACGTGTCGGACTTTAGGAGCTCCACAGTCTGACGAGAAAGCGGCAGCCTGCTGGGCTCCATACCCAGGGCAAAGTCACCCTTTGTGGATTACTGCACTACCGGGGCTCCGCGGCCGGCTGCCGGCATAACTATAGTATATTTACAGTTTGAATTTCGTCACGCCACTTATATAATATCTACCCCAATGTCTTATAAAGCTAACCGTTGTGTCCGATTTGATTTTAAGGCATTTTTATGAACTACACTTTCGGCATAACTATAGTATATTTACAGTTTTAATTTCGTCACGGCATGAATATTACAGGTTCCCCAAGGTCTTACAAAGCTTAGCTAACACTTGTCCGATTTCGGATTTCAATTGAATGCATTTTTGTGAATGTCAGAGTTAGGAGGAGGCTAGCTAGCTCCCATTGATGGACTCCATCTCACCGCGGCTCTATCAATGAGACTCGCGGACAAGAGGCGTTTATTTCCCCGATTGTTTGTTTAAATAACTCAACACACATAACCATTAGAAGATTAACTGGAACCTGCGGGCGTAACAAGCTCGCTGACCGCGCTCTCAGTCACTCACCAGCTGGCCAGTAGCAGGAAGAGGGGAGGGAGAACAGTGAGCTGCAGGCCCTGGAGCTCTGTCAGGGCAGATTCAGAAGACTACCTGATCTCAGGTCCGTTGTGTAGCCTATGTAAATGTTGGGGTGTGACTGTTCTCTTAATACACCCATGGGCGTGACAAAGGTACAGGTCTTGGGAGGTTGACGTCAACTTCCTGCTTTGTTGAGATTCGCCCGTTTTCAGCGGCAGTTTCAAAATATGAGATTTTCATAGTAAAGGGGGGTCAATGGGATTTTGAGCTTCTATGTATGTCCTATTTACCCACCGAACTGTCATTATTCAACTATGACAGGGTAAAATCGGTTTTGCATTCTATCACCCCTTTAAGTAATAATGTCACTACTGACATTGATCTAGCAAATAACTTTAATAATTACTTTGTCTCCATTGGGGGAAAAGCTCTAGAAACCAACCTCAGGGTATATCTTTTAACAATTACTTGCCGGGCAACTATGTCAATTCCTTTTTTATGAAGCCAACCGACTGCAATGAAGTCTATAAAAGCATCACAAACTTACAATGCTTGTACACCGCTGGTGAGGATAAAATCTGTAGTAAAACTCTGAAAGCCATTGCACTTGATATCATGGAGCCACTTACTTATTGTATCAATCTTTCTCTGTTCTCTGGAAATGTGCCGAAAAGGGCAAAAAAAATGCAAGAATTATACCAGTATTTAAATCTGGGGATGAAAATGATATGAGCTATTATCGTCCTATATCAATCTTGCCTACAATCTCTAAGGTCTTAGAGAGAGTAGTGTACAATAGGCTAAATGGCTACCTTGATAAGCTAAATATTGCTTCATCCCAGTATGGTTTTAGGAAAAGAAGTACTGCATGTATGGCTGTGATTGATCTGATCTAAAAGATCAATGATGCCATTGATAAAGGCAACTGTGGTATTGGTATTTTAGATCTATCCAAGGCATTTGATACTATTGGTTTTGACATATTATTGAATAAATTACATAATTATGGAATCAGATGACTAGCACTTAGCTGGTTCACAAGTTATTTATCAATTTTGGGGCCTCTCGTCTTTATATAATATATTAATGACTTTGAAAAGTTTTATTTGCTGACGACACTAATTTTATTTATGTCACATAAGAGTCCAGTTGGACTGCAATAAATAATAAACAGAGAGATAAGAAATGTAGAAGTTTGGTTTCGGTGTAATAAACTATCTCATCATCTCAACATCAAAAAGATGAACTACATTGTGTTTCATTCCAACAAAAATCAAATGGAAAACAAGTTTGTCTTAAAATAAATGAACAAATTGTTGAAAGAGTAAACACCACTGAATTCCTCGGGGTGGATGAATGTTTAAATTCCAAATGCCATATTGATCACCTAACAAAACAGTTATCTGAATATGTTGGACTATTTTTTAAGTTCAGACATTTTCTCCCACACTCAGCACTTCTCACCTTATATAAAACTTTGAACCCCATTTAAACTATTGTAATGTCATATGGTGTAATACGTTTCCCAGCCACTTAAAAAAACTACAGACTCATACGGGCATTAGCGTGGTCTGAGCCCAATACCCCCACTCGTCCTCAGTTTCGTCTCCTTGGTTTACTAAGGCTTACCGAATATAATGTATTTCATAATGCCTGCAATGATATTCCAGGTCATTCATAGGTTAAACTACCGATTGTGTGAGCTTGTTCTAATCTGGCGTCCCCAGCACACTGATGACACAAGGGAAAAACTTCTAATCACTGGCAAAAAACGAAGGCTAAAGTGTACGAGCCTGAGTGTAGTTTTTAGGGGACCGCAGATCTGGAACGAGCTTGAGGAAAACTTGAAATTGTCGCATTCTGTTTCCATCTTCAAGAAAAGTCTGGAAAAAATGCTCATAACATATGATTGTTGAATATTCCTTAAGTGTTATATTTGTGCTGGGATATCGACTGTCTGTGGTATGTGTCTATGTTGAGTATATTGTGACTGAATTTGTTTTATTTTTATTTTAAGTGTCTGTAGGCTATTCTGTTGTAGCCTATTCTGTATGTTGCGTCTATGGTAAGTTGAGTTTTTGGTGTCTGTATATTATCTGTTGTATGTTTATTGTTATCGGGCCCCCTCAGAAAAGCTTTTGGTAGCTTATTTTGGGGTTCCCTATTTCACGCGGCCTACTTTAATGATACAATGATGACGTGTGAAATAAACGAAACGAATTATAGGCGTGAAGCAAGTTGCCAGCTGCGGTGTGTCTGGTTTCCTTGCAGGGCGGTGCAGCAGCTCGGTTTAAAAGAGTCCACATCTGGGGCAGGAAGCCTACACTCAGCTTTAATACGGCAGCGAGTGCCGACTACTGCAGTCGGCTCTTTGCGTTGATTTGCAGGGCGGAGCCCGGCTGTTTCTGTTTAAAAGTGGCATGAAAAGTTGGATACTGTTTATGGCTAACGTTAATGGCACAACAAGAGGACTTGGCTTTCAAAAGACAAACTTCTCCATACCTGAAACTCGACGTCTGCTCAGCTAGAACACCTGGATCTGTCATGACGCTTCAGAGGACTGACTTGTTTAAATAAATGCTTTAAAGCGCACAGTGGACACAAGCAGCAATTGTCTGCCTTCAGTTGATATTGTTCCTAATTCTTTGTCATTAATCATGGTTGGTGGAGGAAGTGCTGATCTGGCCCCAACAGCCGCTGTCAAGATCTTTTCAGCCGGAGCAGCTGGCTGTGTGGCCGAGCTGGTCACTTTACCTCTGGACACAGCCAAGGTCAGACTGCAGGTGAGGACCATCAACTGTTCATAAAGTCACACACTGTTGTAATACTGAGGTCCTGAAAGCCCTCAACCAATCCTATACAGCCACTTAAAACATTTGTAGCATATATATATATATATATATATATATATATATATATATATTAAGTTCACAGTTTCTGTAAATTTCATTGCACTAAATGATGATCTAGAATGCTGCCAAAGCCCTTTACCAGTGGTGGAATGTAACTAAGTGCATTTACTCAAGTACTGTACTTAAGTACAATTTTAAACTACTTGTATGAGTATTTCGTTTTTTTTGGCCCTTTCTACTTCAACTCCACTATATTTTGGCGGCAGATATTGTGCGTTTTACTTCACTACATTTGCCTTAACCCTAGTTACTCATTACTGAGCAGAATTAGATTATTAATAGGAAACATAAATACATTTATAAATGATCATGTATTATAATAGATTAGGCCACTAAGCAGTATATGGGTCGTTCTGCAAGATGAGTGCTTTGACCTTTGGTACTTAAGTAAAGTTTAATGCTAAATCTTAGTACTGTACTTAAATAAGATATTGAATGCAGGACTTTTACATGTAACAGGGTGTCTTTAGTAATAGTGTAGTATTGCTACTTGAGGGGGGAGGTGTGGGAGCAAGGACGGGGCAGTGAGGGTGAGATATAAACGTCATAAGAGACTGATGTGGTAATTATACAACCCTTAAGGCACATTTTGGTTTCTCCCAGCAACAGTTTCCAGACATCATGAGTGACCTGTGATAGAATGTTTTGAACATTTTGTTGTGCATTTATGTGACTTTAGATTCAAGGTGAATCCAAGCCCTCATTGAAAGGCCAGAGGATAAAATACAGAGGGGTGTTCGGCACTATCTTCACCATGGTGAAGACGGAGGGCCCGAGGAGTCTGTACAGCGGACTGGTGGCAGGGCTGCACAGACAGATGGGCTTCGCCTCAGTCCGCATCGGCCTGTACGACAACATGAAGCAGTTCTACACCAGAGGCTCAGAAAGTATGTGTCCAAATGGAGCCAATTAAATCCGTCCCTGTTTAGCAGAAATGCAAGACTAAGCAGTAAGTTCAATTGTAATCTGCTGATTTCTGTTACAGCAGATACAAACATGGGATATTTTGCAAGTCATTGAATATATTCACATATAGGGCACAGAGCAGATTCCTCTTTCAGGGAATAGAATTGTGATTATGCTGAAGGCCTTAACTGTTCCATCCATCACTGCAACTATAGCTGGAGAGACTTCTGCAAACAAGTTTTCACCTCAGTGTACGGTATGTCAGCAGATAACCAGTAAAACCAGTTTGAAAGTTAACCAAAAAAAAAGTTTGCTTTTATCTTTGCAGTGTGTCCTCAAAGTAAACACAGTTCAGCAGTCTAACACCAATAATACCTGTAGTGTTTAATGCAAATGCTTATCATGAAGCTTCAGAATCAGGAAAACCTAGGATGTAGCATGTTGTTATTTCTTGTTGATTGTTTGCAAGTACAATATTTTATTGACAGGCAAATAAAAAAAAGCATAACAAATATTATGAAAGGGCAATTCCCCAGCCAAATGTATTCTTTTGTGTCTACTTAATCACACTAGCTAAATCTGTCATCATTATCAAAACTGCAGCTCTGTTCAGTCTCTGATTACTGTCTTAACTTGGTTCTGGCATTAGAGGAAAACAAGTGTTTTTGCTTGCATCACAGATGCAGGAATCGGGACTCGGCTGCTGGCGGGCTGCACCACCGGAGTGATGGCGGTGGCCATTGCGCAGCCCACTGATGTGGTGAAAGTCAGGTTCCAGGCTCAGGTCCGCCTGCCCGAGAGCAACTCTGTGAAGAGATACAGCAGCACTTTTGATGCCTACAAGACCATTGCCAGGGATGAGGGCATTAGAGGGCTCTGGAAAGGTAAATTAAAATGGGCAACAAATATTACTGTACAGTAGGTGTTACTGTTGCAAAGTCAATTATAATCTCTAAAAGGTAAGTACTGTAGCACTGCAGTTATTTTTACAGAGCCTAAGTTTTAGATGTCAAGTTGACAGCCATACCTTACTTAACTTTGCTTATATTTATATATATACATAAAAAAAATTGTCAATGATATTAAAGGTGCCCTGCCACATGTATTTCATGACTTTGTGGTAATGTCTGAAGTTCTACCATGGACTCTGTAACATGTTTTGTGGAAAAAATGCCTTGGTTACCTTGTTTCAAGCCATTCTAGCGTGGTATAGAAAGCCTGCAGGAAGACTCAGCTCCATTTCTGCCAGTTCTCATTAATATTCAGCAACCTAAGCTGTTTGAATCTGATTGGCTAACAGCTAGCCAATGAGAGCCTGGCTGTCAGAATCCTTTACCCAGCCCAACTGGGCGAGCTAATGAATAGTAATGAGCTCAGGCAAAATGATGTCAGACTGACCAGTTTTTGTAATTGGCCTGATTTCTCTGCTTATTTCTGTTCGGTTTTGTATGGCAGGGCACATTTAAACTTGAAAATCTTCTTAAAGGGGAACTTCACCAATTGTACACATCCAAGTCTGTTTACAGGTGTTGGGAAGAACTACTACATATGGGAGGAAAATAGTATAAAGCCTTTTGTTGCTAAACCTGGATAAATTACCTCAAGTGATGTCCCTTGAGGCCGTGTTGGGGGAGGGGTCAGAAGACTACAAGTTTGAACACAAAATAAACCTGAGGGTGTAGCTTAAGAAAGAAGTGAACCCACCAGACATCTGTAGCCTGCTCCTGATCTCTGATGGCTACATTACCTGCTGCTTGCATAACACAGACGAAACTCTGACTCAACTGTCAGCAGTTAGAGTTGCATTGTGGGTAATGTAGGCACCAGGTTTTGACAACGGAAGAATGATGCAAAGAATAAAAACAACAACAATATCTCTAATTCTGCTGCATGGATTTTTTTCCTGTTTAAAATGTTGACCTTTCTTTTCAGGTTGTCTGCCAAATATAACTCGTAATGCCATCGTAAACTGCTCCGAGCTGGTGACATATGATATCATTAAGGAGCTCATCCTCAAGTACGACCTGATGACAGGTCAGTGCAAAGTCTTCACACTAAGTCCTCAGCATTTCAGGAATATTATTGCTCTTCTTAATAACTAAAGCAAATATTGTTTTTTTCCAACAGACAATATGCCGTGTCACTTCACAGCAGGCTTCGCGGCAGGTTTCTGCACCACCATCGTAGCATCTCCGGTGGATGTGGTAAAAACACGCTTCATGAATTCAGCCCCCGGGACTTACAGCGGTGCTATTAACTGTGCATTAACCATGCTGACGAAAGAGGGACCCACAGCTTTCTATAAGGGGTACGTAGTCAAAAGTGAGCATGTCAGAATCACTCAAACTATAGTTTAACGTTTGACAAAAGCAAAAACTTAATGAAAAACGGCCAATTTTTTCTTGATTCTTTTTATAGATTTGTGCCCTCCTTTCTTCGCCTGGGTTCCTGGAACATTGTGATGTTTATGAGCTATGAGCAGATTAAAAGAGCTGTCATGAGATTTCAACAGTCCCGGGACTCTCCGCTCTGACATGTCTGACAGCTGGTTTGTCACTGGGTTGGTGTTATTGTTGTAGCAAAGCTAGGACTTGTCTGCACCAAGCGGCACACGCGTAGGAGAGACAGTGTGGTTAGACTGCTGCTGGTCTGGACCTGTTTTGCCTCAGGGATTAAATTGTACATTTAATTAAAGAAGCCTATCTCAAAGGAAAAACTGCAGGGATGATTAATATTGAATTGTTACTGACTTGCACACATTATTCAAATAGATCTTTTCTAGCAATGTTTCTAATAATGTTTTCAATTGGCCTTTTTCACAGAAAAGTGCGAATGATAAAAAATAATGTTTGGCAGGTCCTAGTATTGTGCATGCTGACTCACTGTCACACTGTCATGGCTACAGGGACACATGAGTATAACTATTCTTGTGCTTTTCCTACAATCACAAATCAAAATGTCTGCTGAGAAAAAGGCCTCTTTACAGAGTGAAGTCTGGTGTGGATGGGGATGCAGGGTGTCCCCAAGTCAGATTTACAGTGCTGTCTATTGAGCACATTCATTTATTGGTTTATTGGTCTTGGTTGGGTATTGCATTTAATATCTGGTTTCAGGTGAAACATTCACGTTTTTATGATGTGAAAAAAATGCAGTCTTTCATTTGAATGTACCTGTTGAAGCGGGAGTTCTCTGTTTTCCAGAGTCTCTTGATCTTTAAAATGTCAGAAAATTGTGAAAAATGCTCATCACAATTTCATCAGATGTCTTGTTTTGTCTGACTAAACACTCCCAAGACCCAAATATATTCAGATTCATTGTCACACACAACAAGAAAAACCAGCAAATCCTCACAATTGAGAAGCTGGAACTGGGAACATTTGATTTGATTGATTATTGTTTTTCTGTCAATTGACTAATTGATTTATCAATTTATCATGTTTGCTCTATTAGGATTTAGCCACAGTTCTGTAGGCTATACTGCCAAAGTAAATTTTAGGAAATTACCACTTAAAACCTAAAAATACCTCAAATGTATTTAATTCCTTGTATCTATGAATGGTACACATTACATAGAAATTGAAAAGTCTAAATGTAATACTGTATGCATCAACGAAGCATACAATTAAAACAGGACACTGTAACCACACCAACAAGACATAATCCACACGTGGAATACAGTATAAATGGAATAAACCAAAAATATAAGTTTAAAGTCTGTTTCAAAGGGCTTTGTCAAAAAAGAAAAAAAAAAGTTCAACATTGATCCACATTTTGTACACGACAAACCCGGCCAACTGTCACTCCATACCTGCTCTACTACCGGAGGCTGTTATGGATACTCTACTGTATAATCCCTTTTATATGTGACCATTCAAGGGAACAATGCCAAGATAAAACACCCCCTAACTGTGAGATACGGCTCAATGCTGACACTTTTCAGACATGACTCAGGCTTTTTTTTTTTTTTATAACAGCTGAGTTTATATTAAGAATAGGCTTTAATGTGTTGCCATATTTTTTAGAATATGGCCCAATGTCGCTTGTTGTATGCAGTCATTTAATATCATTTTGGCAATTAAATAATTATCATTTGAAGTCTAAATACTGTATATATGAGCTCCACATGTTTCTGTGCAGAAATAACCGGCTTCTCCATCAAACAATGCAGAGACACGGAGGTGAAAGAGGCGACAAAAGAATCAGCTGACAGACACGAAAATTGCCCAATTTGAGTCTTGTGGGACAAAAGAGGCTGCTGACAAAGATGTAACTGAAGTCTGTGGTGTAACAAAAGCCTCTAAACATGCTCCACCTTGGTAATCATCTCCTGTAGTGTCAAGTGAGGTTTCTCCATGGTTGAATTCGTATGGCAAGCTGTGCTGGGCCATATGGCACTCTGGCTAACCCTCATGAGTGTTTAGGCCAGTTAATTGAGTTGGGACACACAAAGATATTGAACAAGTGATGAGTTTAACAAGATTACCTTTGGCCTTTCATTAAAAGACATACTGGTAAATGTTAGGATGACGAGGGGGAACTGTGAGTAAATCAAGTGGGAGGAGTCTCGGCACACAGACGATCAGAGATATCGAGTGTCGGTGAGAAGTTCAAGTTCACTGAACCAATTGTGACCAACTTTTTTCTGACTGGAGGAAACAGATATGTTCTTACCAGATATGATGATACATGTGTCTTCATATAGTGCAATCAGATGTTTAAAATGAGTGTTGCTTGTCATCTGGCTGAACCAGTTGTCTCACTTTCAGATGATGACGCACTTCGCTTTGCTGACTCTGTTTTGTTATCTAGCGTACTACCCCCTACAGATAAGCAACCAAATGCACATGTTCCGTGCCACAGTGTAAGAGCAAATGACAGATATTTGTAGCTGTTTTTGCTTGTTTAATATACTAATCCCTTCAGAACCTTTCTCTGTGCGGGGTTCAAAGACGTCTGGGAAATGTAGTAAAAATTATAAGCAATATGTTAATGTTAATTTAATTAATATTAATAAAGTACAGTCACAGGGTGAACTCGTAATTGTACCTCAGGATCTCTGTTATACTGGACCATTTTAAAGGGGCAACTCTAAAAGATTTCGAGTCTGACCTTTCCTGAGCATTATGTTAATATCAGTTCAGTAGAATAAAGTATTTGAAGAGTGACGATTGGACAGTTGGATTAATGATATCACAGTGAGTTCAGATTTGGATCGTTTTCCTCACTCAAAGAGGCTCTCGCTTGAAAAATCCAAGTCAAAAGTATGAGACTGTATTGCCAGACTTGCAAAAAAATAAAAAAATAAAAAGGTTGACATGTACTTCCTCTATACGTAATAAATCTATCCATTGTCTATACCCAGTGCCTTTTGGATACCACTGCCTATGCAATACATCAATTGAGATATATAAATGTTTTCCTACCCTACAAAATATGCTAAACTTCTCTGTCCATCATTGTTTATTAATGTTGTAAGAACTTAAATACTCAAACATTTTTAAAAGTATGTCCTATGACATCAAATGAACGTCTAGATCTCATGCTTGATGCTATGGATGCTTTGCCCAGAAACTATTTTCACTTTGTTAACTTTGATGAAATGCATGCAAAACATGCAAAACATGTATTTGATGCTGATGTTTTCATTGTGGAGCTTGTTGATGCCTCCTCTGCTGCACCAGAGGCTGAAGACGCACCGGTCTTGCTGGCCATTTGGGGCCTCGTCCGTGCACTCCTGGACGTATGGAATTATTGTAATCATGACAAAACGGTACATGCTGTAGACAGTGAGCAGTGTTCATGTGGGTGCCGCAGGGCAGCAGGAATGAAGGGTGACAGCAGGTAGGTAAGGTCACCGATGTGGTTAGACCGCAGGCTGGGAGGCAGGAGTTATGGATCTGCTCTGCTGAGAAATGCAGAGTGTCAGGGAGAATCTCACCCAGCCTCTCAGTTGATTTAAACTCAATCATCTCCTGGAGTTTCTTCACCAGGAACATGTTAATGTGCTGGAGTTTCCGCAACTTGAGAAAGGAATCCAGGAAATCTTCCAGCTGTGTTTTCCTTCCCACAAACCTCTGAAACAGCATCTATTACGAGGGATATACAGTATACACACACACACACACACACACACACACACACACACACACACACACACACACACACACACACACACACACACACACACACACACACACACACACACACACAATGGATATTACGTTACACCAGATTAGACCTCTTCTTTGCTTCTATAACAGCCTGAAATATTGGCTTTCTTAAGTGTGAAACAGCTAGACTGACATGTATTATTTATGCTTATGTTTCCTGTCAACCAGCTGTTTCCCCCACAGGTCTGACATGTCTGTTCTTGTCTTGTCTTCTATGCTGCCTTGCCATATTGTGTAAGCATATACAGTATTATACATATACTGTATACCAACAAAAAAACAGATTGCTTACATTTGATGTAATTTAATATGTAACAAACAAAAAGTGTAGCAAACCTCTAAGGATGGCTAATGAACTCTGGTCTCACATTTATTGGACACACTCATAATTTGAAGTTTTTATTCAGAAGAGACACATTAGCTTGCTCACTTTTGTTATGTGTCTTTTTTATAATAAGATCACCCTGATCCCATTATCTACTGTGTTACAACTAATTATTAACATGTTAATTGAACATAAGCTGTATTGTAAAACTCTTCTATGAAAGAAAATACACCACACACTGATAGGAATACTTACCTCACACTCCTCCTCTGCATGATTTATCTTCGTCACCAGACTCCACTGAGCATAATGAACACTGTATTTTTCTGCTGTAAAACAAAATATGCAATAGAGTTAAGGCAGCTAGGTAATAAAAAAAGATAGCAGAAATCCAGAATATAATTTTAAAACTCACCAAGTTGTTCGTGTTTGGCCTGGATAATGCTCCTAATATTTTCCAATTCCTTGTACTTCATTGCAAGTAGCAACTTAGCATCTCTAAATTTAGCTTTTTGAGACAGACCGACTTTGGCTATTATTTGATTTGAAACCAGCATCTTCTCTGCAGCCTTCTGCAGCCCCTGAAACTGGAAAAAACAGAAATAGTTGGAGAAACAGTGATTCCAGAGAGAGAAAGAGAGTTTAGTTTTCTAGAAGAATAAGAAGAAATATAATCCACATGATATATACAAAATTGTCTTTGTGTTCGCATGAAATCCGACTCTTTGTTTAATGTTCCTGTCTGTCTCTGGGTCACATACTCACCTTGTCACTGCACCTGGTGATGTCATTTATTTTGTCTTCATCTTCCAGCAGCTCTCGCAGCTCTCTGGTCCTCAGAGCACCGAAGTGGCCCGGCAGAGACATGGTGACTCCTCCACACTGGATGCTCTTTGCTTCATCAAAGTTTGGCACCTATACCTGTTTGTTCCCGAGGCATCCTGCTGGGGCGCAATGGGAGCTGGTAATGATGCGTTCAAGGTCAGAAGTCTCTATAGTCTATACGACTATAATGCATATGGCATAAACAACCTTAAAAAGTGACGTGTTAGGTTTCGTAGATATAGTTTCATAGATATGATGCTTTTAAGGGAAAATGTAGATGACAATGGGCTGCAGAAGTTTTGATAAATTCATTCAATAATATTTTTTGTTGCTTTTACAAAGTAATAGGCTATCAATCAATGGCTGTAACAGTGTCATTGTCTGCAGTCATAAGCTGTAACCATCAATTGGTCTGTTAGAATAATTTCTTATTCACACAGTTCAGTTTTGTCACATGCCTGTCTTTTATGATACTAGGCTATGGACTTGTATATAGGCTATACGTTGTCAGAATTCCAAGGTACATTGAAAGCCTCATTTAATGTTAGGATTGGAGTGGTGTCCATAGTGTCTGTTTTACACAAAGACCTGCACAGTCTAGAAATATGTTATAGCAGAATGTATATTTATGTAGCCTGTTTATTCAATATATAATTTCTTCAAAAGCTCTTTTAATCAGTATTTGAAATGACACAAACAAAGCAGGTAAGAAACCACCATGAGGAAAAGCTTAGAATATTTCTAATGGTTGAATTCAATGTATCATATTTTATAATTTATTCAGATTAAGTCTATTAGTACTGTTTTTTTATATGTAATCAAATCATTTTATACTCATGTTTAATGTTCACAGACCTTTAAAAAAAAAGCAATGAAGACTAGATGTTTAGTGGCCTTTAATTAGGCTACATATTTAATTACATACATTAACTCGTTAATCAATAGACAACACAACAATGTTTTAAAATATTTTGTAAAGGAATAAGTCAGAAATATTTAAAGGTCCGATGACATGGTGATCTTTGGATGCTTTTATATAGACCTTAGTGGTCTCCTAATACTATATCTGAAGTCTCTTTTATATAGACCTTAGTGGTCCCCTAATACTGTATCTGAAGTCTCTTTTATATAGACCTTAGTGGTCCCCTAATACTATATCTGAAGTCTCTTTTATATAGACCTTAGTGGTCCCCTAATACTGTATCTGAAGTCTCTTTTATATAGACCTTAGTGGTCCCCTAATACTGTATCTGAAGTCTCTTTTATATAGACCTTAGTGGTCCCCTAATACTGTATCTGAAGTCTCTTTTATATATACCTTAGTGGTCCCCTAATACTGTATCTGAAGTCTCTTTTATATAGACCTTAGTGGTCCCCTAATACTATATCTGAAGTCTCTTTTTATATGACGACCTTAGTGGTCCCCCTAATACTGTATCTGAAGTCTCTTTTATATAGACCTTAGTGGTCCCCTAATACTGTATCTGAAGTCTCTTTTATATAGACCTTAGTGGTCTCCTAATACTGTATCTGAAGTCTCTTTTTATATAGACCTTAGTGGTCCCCTAATACTGGATCTGAAGTCTCTTTTATATATAGACCTTAGTGGTCCCCTAATACTATATCTGGTCATCTTTTTATATAGACCTTAGTGGTCCCCTAATACTGTATCTGAAGTCTCTTTTATATAGACGCCTTAGTGGTCCCCTAATACTGTATCTGAAGTATCTTTTATATAGACCTTAGTGGTCCCCTAATACTGTATCTGAAGTCTCTTTTATCCATTAGTGGTCCCCTAATACTGTATCTGAAGTATCTTTTATATAACCTTAGTGGTCCCCTAATACTGTATCTGAAGTCTCTTTTATATAGACCTTAGTGGTCCCCTAATACTGTATCTGAAGTCTCTTTTATATAGACCTTAGTGGTCCCCTAATACTGTATCTGAAGTCTCTTTTATATAGACCTTAGTGGTCCCCTAATACTGTATCTGAAGTCTCTTTTATTTAGACCTTAGTGGTCCCCTAATACTGTATCTGAAGTCTCTTTTATATAGACCTTAGTGGTCCCCTAATACTGTATCTGAAGTCTCTTTTATATAGACCTTAGTGGTCTCCTAATACTGTATCTGAAGTCTCTTTTATATAGACCTTAGTGGTCCCCTAATACTGGATCTGAAGTCTCTTTCGTTCAACAGCCTTGGTGCAGAATTACAGCCACTAGAGCCAGTCCCACAATGAGCTTTCCTTAGCATGTGCCATTTCTGTGTCTGTAGCTATTGAGGAGGAGAGAAGAGGGGGCAAGGTGGAGGGTGGGGGTGTGGCCTTGACCAACTGCCACTTTTCTCGTTTGAAAGCCATGTCTCTCTCTCTCATGGGTGGGCCAAATTCTCTGGGCAGCCAAAGCAGAGAAAGTGGAGGTAACCTTTCCCCTTATGACCTCATAAGGAGAAGATTCCAGAACAGCTCATCTGAGCTTTCATTTTCTCAAAGGCAGAGCAGGATACCCAGGGCTTGGTTTACACCTATCACCATTTCAAGCCAATTGGGGACCATAGGCAGGCTGGGGGAACTCATATTAATGTTAAAAAACCTCATAAAGTGAAATTTTCATGCCATGGGACCTTTAATAATATACGATTAATACAGAGTAGCCTATACCAACTAATATTATTTTAAGTACAACCATGTGTTTTATATATTCACTGTATGTGTGTGTGTGTGTGTGTGTGTGTATGTGTGTGTGTGTGTGTGTGTGTGTGTGTGTGTGTCTGAGACTAACTAAGCCTCAGCTATATGCAGCCTCAGTTAATCCTTAAAGATGAGCGCTGCTGCTCGTCAGTGAAAGTCCTGCACTGAGACACAGAGGAGTCTCCCCTCCCGAGAGCAACATGCACATTAACCTCAACAGCCACCAACACAGGAACCCTCCACTGTGTGAGTAACGCAAAGATTTCACCTCATAGATCTTATCTTACACAGGATTTTATTAGTGTCAGTATTAGTGTTAGAGGGGATTCCGATGAGTTTAAGGCTTTCGCTGCAAACCATTTACTCTTGTGTATCATTTTTAATAAATGTTTTATAGCTTTACATGTTGCAAAGGCAAATTTTCTTTAAAACATATGTGTACATACTATAACAGTCTTGTTTACTGTGTAGGCATCATTAATCCACTTGCCTGTTAAAGCTTTCTACCTTGTTACATAAGAAGCTTTTCAGTTCTCCGTACTGTATTTTAGGCAACGGCGAGTCGTGCTGATAAGGAGTTGACTCTTATCTGCTGCTAGACTGTCGTCAGAGGGTAAGATTGATCATTTTCTACTCAACTAATGTTGCCTTTAATTTTTTTTCTGAGGCTTGTGTCATCTGTTAAACAAATCTCTGGACAAGAGAACAGTTTGGAAGCCGAGAGACATAAGGAATAGCCTATAAAAAAGTTTATTTTTATTGTGATGAATACAAGTGGTAAAAGTGACTTCTAGTAGCATTCTTAGTCAACACAATGGGTTTTATATAGCCCAAAATCAGACATTTTACAGCAGACAGTTTGGGTGCACATTGGCTCACTGTCAGAGCGATCATTAATGATATTAGTTACACTTGTGCTTTTCCTGCGATGACAAGTGCTGTGAAAAAGGTCCACTGAGACTCAGGCACAAGTCTTTTGCTCATTTATTACAATGTGTTCAATGTTGTTTAGAATATAAGGAGTTCCTGAGTATGTTTAAAATGCATGTTGCTGGTAAGTAAGACAATTTTATCACATTTTATAGTGTGGTAAAACAATGTATTGACTTTATTTGACTTATTGGTAAAAGATCAAAGCCCCTACACTTAAGTTGCCTGATTAGACCTGTTGAGAGCAATGTGTGGGTGTGTACAACACTGTGCTTGATTGACATCTCCCTCAATCGGCAGTTTTGTTGCACCAGGGGGATTTGCAGCCTAACTAGAGATCTAATTAGGTAGAGTAATTAAAAGCATCTGTGTGGGTGTGCACAGAAACGTGTACTGTTTTTCTATTATACAACTATAGTTGATGTTTGCATATTTTGTTCCATTAACTGAACTAAAAATGTTCAAACTTTTCATGACTGACAACTACTTTCTTACAGGTAGTAAAGTAAAGTACTCCACCCATTTAGCAGGAAGGAACTTGTTTTGGTGGAACGTTTGCTTTCAAAGGTTGTTCTTCTCAGATAGCTCTGTGTAACAAACCATCTGGCTCGCCAGGTTTGTAATACACCACAGGACCTGTAAACAGACACTTTGATACATAAGATCAGTAGAGTTCTCCTTTTAAGCATACCATACATTGTTTATATTGACCTCCTATTATGCAGCCAGCCAGTATGGTACGAAGCTTTGCAGAGAGTTGAAACTTGCTTGAGAGAGATGTTTGTTGGTTTATTTATTTGATTAGGACAATGCACATTAATGAACATTTCTGGAAATGCGGTAGTCCTAGTTGCCTAGTATGCATTTATGGTGGAAAGAAACCAGAGCACCCGGAGGAAACCCACGCAAACACGGGGAGAACATGCAAACTCCACACAGAAAGACCTAATATACTGGATACTGCATCTCTTAAGATATGAGCTGCTAAAAATCATTACATTGGCATGCTATGGTAAAAAAAAAAATCTAACAATAAGCAATTAGTTTCTTGCATTAAAAAGGTTGCGGTATGGTAGATGATTTTGGAGTCTGCCAGAAGCCCTTCCGTACAACAACATTGAATAGTTTCCACAAGAAAAAAACATACATTTTACAATAAAAAAAGTAAGCTTATTAGATAAAGTTTCACATCTTTGCAAACCCAACTGTATGGTCCTTTATTCAACAGTGTTGGTGATCTCTTGTCTCCCCATTTCTGCCTCCACTCCTTTTAGTGCAGCGATGCATCCTCTGGTGATTTTACCAGTCCAGCTGTGGGACATTCAGCTGTGAGTGAACGAGGACTAACCACCATGAGCGGGGACTCTGACTGCAAGGCAGAGCTGGACTCGGAGCACCAAGGTGAGCTGGCCGACTTGGTGGCAGCCATGAACGTGGCCGCCAACCGTATGACACCACCTAACGGCTACAGGAGCGGTGCTCCGAGGACCACCAGATTATCAGACAGGAAGATGTCGCTGCAGGAGAAAGGGAGCCGCATAGCTCGACACCCCACCATCGAGACCAAACGCGTGTCCATCACAGATGCTGATGTGAGGAGACTCCAGAGCTACAGAAATTATACTCAGAGTTGGATTTTTGACTTAATTCAACATGTTTATTAATGAGTTATTGATTTTTTTTTATTTTCTGCAGGATTGTGTCCAGCTCAATCAGTATAAATTGAAAAATGAGATTGGAAAGGTGATTGCTGTACATTCATCCAGTGAGCAAACACAAGTCATGACAAATAATTTATGCATTTGTTTATAAATGTGTTATTTTTACACCGTAGGGTTCATACGGAGTGGTAAAATTAGCCTATAATGAAGATTCTGAGCAGTACTATGTGAGTTGAAGCCTATCAATTATGCATTTATGGTATTGTACATGTTTAAATGTCAGTTTGCCATAACTATAATTTGCTTTATCTCATTTATTCAGGCAATGAAAGTTGTTTCAAAAAAGAGGCTGATGAGGCTGTGTGGATTTTTCCGTGAGTAAAACAATCTCCATCTCTAACAACAGTTAAATGTCTAATGAGTTTCCATAATTCCTGGTGGCGATATGTTTTTGTGTGCAATTTCAGGCCGCATGCCTCTTCAAGGATCAAACCCTGTGTTCCCTCTGGAGAAAGTGTACAAGGAGATCGCCATCCTGAAGAAACTGGACCATCATAATGTTGTTAAACTAGTGGAGGTCAGTCAGAAGATTCAATCCTCACCTGCTGTACATATATGCTGTTTATTTGGCATGTTTAATGATTTCCGTAAGAAAAGTGATTATAGTGCAGTTTGTGGGTCCCATGAAAGCACTTTGGGATTGGAATATTCTTCTGTAGTTTGGCATATTTCTGTATATTTCCTGTAAGAAAAATATTTGGAAGGGAAGTTTTCATAGATGTAAAAAAAACCCAACATATTTTAAATCTATTTGTTGCATATAACGAATGCAGAATAATACAACCAAAGATACATGAAAAATAAGCGATTAATTAAAGTGTTTTTTATTTATTATTGTGGTTAAATAGGCCTCTGCGTAGGTTGTTGGTGATGAAGCTACACTGGGAATTACATGTTGTCACCAGACTATATACTAATAAGAAAGATAAAGGGTTAAATTGTCCCACACAGTAGTGAGAAGGACTCTGATCAGCTAAAATAAGTGAAATCCCCTGTGTGGGTGTGTCATGAGTGATAGAGGGCCTTTAGAACCCACAAAGTACTATAAGTAGGGCTGGGTACAGAATTCAATACTTTTTAGGCACTGACCAAATTGCATCTAAAGTATCGAAAAATGCCACGTCATTCAATACCCAATTTCAATACCTTAGGAGTAAACCTCAGCCGAGTCAGTGAGCCAATAAGCATGCAGCATGCTTCTACCAAGATCTAATAATGCTGGTGATTGGCTGTCTATTTACTACATGTCGTAGCGACACACAGGAAGAACTCCCGTAGTAGGAGCTGAAAAATAAATAAAAATATTTGGGTTGTAATGTGTAATGTTGTACTATTTTTTTTTATAAAATTGGTATCGAAAAAAGTATCATTTAGTTACTGGTATCAAAGTCACAGTATTGGTATCGGTAGCAGTATCAACATTTTTGAATGACACCCAGCCCTAACTATTAGAATGAGTCCTATCCTGTCCTAATTACCAACTAGACTTGAGCTGAATGTAACGTGTCTTGCAGGTGCTAGATGATCCTGATGAAGATGGACTTCATATGGGTACGGACTAGTTCATCTGTTTTAATTGAGTTTAGCTACTTATGTGTGTCACCAAAGTAGGGGAGTCATTCAATTCTAATTATTTGTCCTCAAGCCTTCGAGTTGATGACAAAAGGGTATGTTTTTGTGCATTTATGTGTTGGCATTTAAATTGTCCTTTAAGAGATAATATACATATTTACTTAATTTTTTTCTCCACATGTCATGTTGGTCAGCCCAGTGATGGAGGTGCCTACGGACAATCCTTTCACAGAGGAGCAGGCTCGCTTTTACTTCAGAGACGTCGTCCTGGGAATGGAGTACTGTGAGTTTACAGATATGATTTAAAACTTAGTTGTTGTTTTTTTGTTGTTTTTTTTACACATAATGGCTTTTTTGTGTTAAAGCCATCTGAAAATGTTCAACTTTGGTGCCTTTTGAAAAAGCTAAAAGTAATGTCTTAATTTACATAAAAAAAATACTGAGATTAATATGTGCTCACATAAGTAGTTTAATTCAAAATCTAAAATTTGAATTGAAAAATGAATACTTGCATAGTAGATGGCTTAGCTAATATTCAAGACCCATTGCACATATGGAACTGTTTAAGACAAAGGAAGATCATTTCATTATCACTGGTATTTTATTGTCCTTTACATTGTAATGGAAGGCTATATGGCTACAATTACACAAAAATACGCCACGCTTCCTTGTGGCTGCTGATCAGCAGACAATCAACATGTTCACTTGTTTGTATTCTTTCCATTGTCTATCACAGTGCACTACCACAAGATCATCCACAGGGACATCAAACCCTCCAACCTGCTGCTGGGGGACGACGGCCACGTCAAGATCGCAGACTTCGGTGTGAGCAACGAGTTTGAAGGGACGGACGCCATGCTGTCGAGCACGGCGGGGACGCCGGCCTTCATGGCCCCTGAGATGATGACCGAATATGAGCAGAGCTTCAGCGGGAAGGTGAGACCAATGACTGTATTTTACAGTCTATGGCTAAGACAGATAATTCTTTTGTTGGTCAACTGGAAAACAGACAGAATGGTCATCACTGAGTCACATAGGCCTATGTTTTGAATGTGACTCATCGTATCAGACTGTGTTTAATTGTGAGAAATGATCAAATAATTATGTCCAACCGCCTACACAGAGCTTTTCAGTGATGACACAGCCCTGATAATTACTGTTTGTTTACCAGGCATTAGACGTGTGGGCGATGGGAGTCACACTCTACTGTTTTGTCTTTGGGAAGGTAAGATTAAAGAATTAAAAAGCATTTAAAGAATAAAAAGCCAGTCCAACATTTGATTTCAACCTTTTAATCATTTCATTTTCTTTGTCCTGTTCCAGTGCCCTTTTTATGATGAATACATCGTCTCCCTGCACAACAAGATCAAGAACAAACCTGTGGAGTATCCAGAGACGTAAGCAAACATGAGAAACATTTAGATAGCTATCTGGCTTTAATAGGAGACATGTAGCAACATTATATTAGTATGGGTTCAAGACTATTTTAGTGTAGTATTTCTCCGGGGCAGGGCAAAAATCTGGCACATCTGCAATCACACTTTGGGTGTTAAATTAGATGGGAATATTAAACATTATTTACAGACTAGCTTTTAAAACCTTTTTCTTGATTGGAAAGAAAAAAAGCGGGTAAATAAGTAGTTAATTGGTTAGTGGAAGAAGAGATATTGGTAGTTGTAATGAAAGCAGCAAACACAGTTTCTATTCTGTTCACTGATTTTGTATATCTGTTCTACTGTATGTCCTATGATGATAGCCGCTGTAACTAACTTCACATATTATCAAAAACAAGTGGTCCCCTGAAAAAAATGTCACGCCTGTTAATGTTGGCATCATCTTTCTATATTGTTTCCAAATGAATCTGAATCACAGACCTTTTTCACAGCCACCAAAGCACCGGTAGAATTAATCACATTAACGATGGCTCCATTCCAGAAATGATTACAATGCTGCAAATGATAATGTTAGTAGTTACACCTGTGTTTGACACGATGACAAGATGACAAGATGTTTTTGTAATTGACAAGAAAAAACCATCTGCGCAAAAAAAAAAGAAGAAAAAAAAAGAGTCCATTCAACTCTTCATTCCACTTTGTTACTCTTGGTCACGTGTCAGGTTGTTGTTTTGAACTGTGTAGTGTTTGAGTAGCTGACTTCCCTTCTTTGTTTCAGGAAGCTTCCAATTAACTAACTCTTGTTATCCAATCAGTGGCACCTGATCCACCTACAAAAGGCCCTTCCTCCACCACCTTCTCGGCTGGCAGTGACTCCACAACACTTTGTTTACTCTTTGTTATGTTTTGAAATATTTTACCTAAAAAACTTAAAATGGTTTAGTCCACTTTCTTTCTTTTTTTCTCCTCCATGTTGCTTTCCCCTGAGTGTGGGTTGTTACCAGAACCACTGTCAAAAATGTATTAATCATTAAATCTGAAATAATGTAGCTTTTTTTCACAGACCTTTGATAAGCAGCGAATTGAAGGAGCTCATTAAAAGGATGCTGGATAAAAACCCTGTAACAAGAATCACCATCCCTGAAATTAAGGTGACTGGAAAAGACTAATTCCCACTGTAATGGCAGCTTGTAGCAAACCTTCCTCGCCACTTCTTGTAGGATGTAAAGTGTTCTGACTCATGTAGACCACCATGTCCAACTTCAACATGCAAGGCTATCCAAAGAGGACGAGGCTCGTAGAAAGTGAGAAACGGTTTATTTCACGGATAAAGATAAACAAAAAAAAAAAGTATCCATACACTGTGCTGGATTATGAAAAAACTGAACAAAAATACAGTCCACAATCAGCGGTCAGAAAACTAGTTGCTACACATCCTCCTCCATTGAAGCCTAATTTACTCTAACTCTACTTAAAGAAACCAACTCAAAATTGTCCAGTAACAGGACAGACTAGTGGAGTGTGTGTCTTAATAGGGAAAAACAACATTACCTAAATTATAATGTATATTAGACTACATATTTTAAATGTCATAGAACAATTTACTTTTGCAGTAAGAATAAAATGCCCCAAACTGTAAACAATACAACATGGCTCTTACAACCACATCTGATTATTACCCATAAAACCATACTGTACTGTATGTTCATGATCGATCTGTATTACTGTTTAACCTAATGATGTCTTGTTCCAGCTCCATGTGTGGGTGACGGAGAACGGCTCGAACCCTCTTCCTCTGGAGGAGGAGCACTGCACGGCGGTGGAGGTCACAGAGGAGGAGGTGCAGAACAGTGTTAAACTCATCCCCAGCCTTTCCACTGTGGTGAGTCGCTCATTGCTCCCTCACTAGTCACTATTTTACACTTTCAAGACCACAGCTAACTGCTGGTTTCAGCATTTCAATTAAAATATCTCTGTTGCAATACTTTTGCAATACAACCTTTTACGTCTGCAGAACTCTTGCACTCAAAACGTCATGATGAGTGTGTGTGTGTGTGTGTGTGTGTGTGTATATATATATATATATATATATATATATATATATGTATATATATATGTATATATGTATATATATATATGTGTATATATATATGTATATATGTGTATATATATATATGTGTGTGTGTGTATATGTGTATGTGTGTGTGTATATGTATGTGTATGTAAATGTGTATATATATGTCTTGCAAGTATATACAGCTTTCTTTAATTTCAGTGTTAGTTGGGTTTCTTTTACAAGCCCTTATGGATTTGTTTATCCCACCTGTGCATTTATTTTATTTTGTGTATTTCTTCTCTTTTGCTTTATTTTATTATATGCACAAATAAAGAACAAAGGGCAATCACAGACATGGGAGGACACAAAAAGCCATTTAATTGATCATCTTGCCTTTAAAGTTGTGAAATTGCAATATGGATCAAGGAGAGATTAATTAAGAATATATGTGATGGTATAATAGTATTAAAAAAAAACTGAAGATTAACAAATTTAAGGTTTACAGTTTAATTATCAGGATTTCATTGACATTTAAAAGTGTATATACCGACTTAGGTGTGGAGACTTAACTGGCGATAAGACAACGTTTTGTATTGCTACTCTGTCTGATGTCCACTGCAGATTCTGGTGAAGTCCATGCTGAGGAAGCGGTCTTTCAGTAATCCCTTTGACTATGTGCGCAGACGGGCTGAGAGGTCCATGTCTGCCCCTGGAGGTCTTCTTACGTAAGTAGCCTACTCTGCAAATCCTGCTCTGCGATTAAAGGCCTCTAACACAACAAAGCAGTGAGCAGATGCTTGGATAAAAATAGATCAGTCAGTAACATACTTTATGCAGTATGTCTCTCACATATGAAATATGATAGATCTACCATCATATCCTGAATTTTTGTCTTTGAACACTGACTAGCTGTTATACTCTGTTTATCTAGTTTTGTTCTGAAATTAGCAGCACACTCAGGCAGATAAAAGCATTTGGCCTCCCCTGATAAGCTAAATGGAAGCCACTGTGGCAGCGGTAATGGCTGCGCTGCTTTTGTTTTCCATTAACAAGCCAGTGCTGTCTGTGGGGGGCTGCTGGCACAGTAATTACACCTCCATGTGAAGAGATGTGGAGCAGCTACATCCTCCTCCACACTTCTGCAGGCCCCACCACCACCACCACCACCAGCAGTACCACAGCACTGCAGGCTCCCACACATGTGAAATCTATACAGATCACGTGGGATGGGAATGGGCAAATCTTTAGACAGCAGCAGGTCTTATGGACACAATGAGCACCTGAATAAAAAGGGAGGCTATAAATAAAGATCATTTCAGGTATAGTTTGGCTCAGTGGCTTAAAATAGAAGATCAAAGTGTTTTAATTTGATCTTCTTTGATGGATGATGTGTTGTAATATAACACTTTTCTGCATTTTGTCTATTTATTCACAGAATTATTTAATTCAAATATCTGATTATGTATTTTATATTGAGTACTTTGGGTCTCCATCCAAACGCATTAAATTGAATCATCATCCATATGGGGGCGCACTATGATTAAAAATTCCTGATGGAGGCACCATCATCAAGGTTTAAAAAATTCAAAAATGCTGAAACTTGAAATGCGCTTATTCACTTTGATGCTGAGAGCACGATACCACTCTCACATCTGGTCTTATGAAGCGACAGTCAGCGGCCAGTTAGCTTAGCCAAGCACAAAGACTGGAAACGGGGAAACTGCTAGCCTGGCTCTGTCCAAAAGAATTAAAGTGTACCTGCGTAAAAAAAAAGTAGGCCTACATTTGTGGTTTTTAGTCTGTTACATAACCTAGAGTAAAAACACAAAAGGTTTTTGTACAGATTAAACAAGATACAAAGTGTTAATCAATGAGCTTTAGAGGGACTCGTTGTTGGACTTGGAATGAAGCTAGCTGTTTTCCCCTCTTTCCAGTCTTTGTGCTAAGCTAACTGGCTGTCGCTCCATATTGTACAGACATTATTACATTACATGTCATTTAGCTAACGCTTTTATCCAAAGTGACTTACAATTGCTACATGTCAGAGGTTGCACGCCTCTGGAGCAACTAGGGGTTAAGTGTCTTGCTCGGGGACGCATTGGCTGATGTATTTTTCAAAACGTCTGACCATGCCTTTTTAAACTGCTCCAATCCTGCTACAATAAAATTTGCGTTTCATTATCTGTGTTGCAAACTAATTCTGGCCTCTTACATTACATCTCCTTTCTGCAGTGGCTCTTGGGGCTTATCTCGGTCTTCGCCTCACGTTCATCCTTCGTTAAGGTACATTTTATAAAAGGTTGACCTCGAACGGCTCATACACAGCACAGCTCATCAGTTGTTTTGTTCAGCCTTTTTAAGAGGATTTAAGGGAGACAAAGCCCCACAACAAGCTCTACCTGAACTAAAAGGATACACAGGAGGTGTTGTTGGCTGCGTTGTGTCTGCCTCCCTGCCTCTCTTGATGTGGATAAGCAGTGATGAGCTGAGCTGCTGAGAACATGATGTACTCCCATTACGTTTTTAGTTTGGTGTCCCCCCCACCCTCCTCATTATCTGCAATCTCACTTGGCACCTTCACCAACATGACCGAGCGTTTGTTGCCCCACAGGAAAGTCAGCAAAGAGGGGAGCCGAGATGCCGAGTTGGAGGACTTGTATGAAGACGATGCATTTACAGAGTAAATGCACAGATTGATTTGACACATGAACACAGATTATAAATTATTTGTTTTGTACCTTTTCTTTCTGTCCTAATTCCTTCCTAATTTTTTATGCTTAAATTTTGTTTTTCACATTATATAGCATAACACTGATAATGATGTGATATAGCCTTTTGAATAGGCCATAGCAGTGTTGCCATGTTGAATGTGAAACACTAGGTGGCAACCTTGTGACTACAGGTGCATTGTTTTCTTTGTTGTGTCCTTGGTTTGCCTCGGTGTTTGTTCCCATTCAGCAAAGTTTTTCTGCTTTTTTTCCCCTCCAGGAGGCCTTTAATATTTCAGCCATAATATCATTTTAAATACTCCACCTCACTGCGTATTCTAGTCAAACCTTTACAGATGCTCTGCAGCATCACAGAGGACCTGACATCTCTAAGTGCACTCTCAATCCTACAAACTGAAGCCTGGTTTTATTTCTGTATGAAAATGCACTTCGTTCTCCAGACCAGTAGAGGGCAGCATTGTGTTACAAGTAAAGAGGTCAACTCCGTACTACACTGCTCTGATACATACCTCCTTTACAAAAATTTAACAATTGGCATCCAAAAATAACACACCCTTTCATTATTGGTATATTTTAGGCTTCGGAATAATTTGAAATAACTCAAAACTGCTAAGCCAAAAAAAAAGAAGCCCCGCACCAAACAAAATTAATACAATGTAAAATGTTAAAATCTAAATATCTTCCAAAAATCCTTAAAATAAATATGACATTCCCGATTAAGGCATTTTCAATCGTATTGAATAATGTTATGAGTATCCCATCTGTTTTTTATTGCATACCCCATCTGTAAAGAGCATCTCTCAGTAACCGTTTAGATATTTTATCCAATTGAAAACTGTATTCCAACACTGCTCTGAGGGTAAGTTGGAGGCATGATGCTGCAAAATGTAAAGTGCCTGAGTGCCACTGACAGTCGCCATCACAGCATTACTGTCCGTCTCGTGACCTGATCATATTTCACGTTGAGGTTTGGGAGAGGCGGGTTGTAATGAGGTAAACTCAGCGTGCTGTAGAGTAGAGAAGGCCTGAAGGTTTCTCTGGAGGTGTGTGTAGTAGGTGGAACAATCTCTCGGATGCTCTAAAGACAGAGCAGAACAATGTGGTAAAGAGACAATGGCAACAAGCACTGAGCGGAGACAAGAAGCGTTGAATGTATTGTAAATTGTTGGTTATAAGGGACTGAAAAACCTCTAACAAAATCATCTAAACCAGAGGTCTTCAACGTTTTTTAAGCCAAGGACCCCTTAACTGAAATAGAGATGGATCAGGGACCCCCTACTACATATAATGTATCAAATGAAGTTGCATATTAATCTGGTCCTACAATAACTTTTATGGCCGCCTAAAGCGTTTATAGATACCTTTTTTTGCATAGACTACTAAGCTATTCAAATAGCCTTAAAATTGTTGGCATGATTTTATAAATCATGTTTTAATGTTAAACACACATGTGGAACAGTCAATCCTTTGGGATGAACTGAATCTGTGGATGGCTACCTTAGTGACTAATAACATCGTCCAGTAAGCCTATCATCAGTGGGGATTTATATTTGCTAATAATATGGAATCATGTTAAGACTTTTTAATTTTTGAAAAAACTTTCAAAAATTAACAATAATTTGGAGGCCCCCCTGCAGTGACTCTGTGGACCCCCTAGGGGTCCTGGACCCCCTGTTGAACAGGTGAACAGCCAATCCAGGTTTATAAAAAATGTACTGATGAAACATGGGAACAACAGTGTCAACGATGTCAGGTCCATAAAGATAGACCATCACAAGACTATATGTTATAATGATATGATGACAACTTTAAAAGGAATAGTTCCACATTTTGGGAAACCTGATTGGACCTTGTTGCTGAGAGTTAAATGAGAAGACTGATACCATTCTTCTTACTTTTAATCTCGGCATAATGCGAATAAACAATTACTTCCACAGAACAAAGTACTATTATTCCTTTGATGGATTTGGGTGAGCATTGTGTAACAAAAACAGCGGGTTAGCATGTTTCATTTATCATTTATCATCATTATCATTTATCAATTAGGTTTTTCATTGAAACAGTCAACATCATTTAAAATCATCATTATAGAGAGAAAAGCTGGGTGTTTGCACAAAGTTTGACATATTCAGGATTGCAAGCAAATCAGTACTATTATCTGATCAGTTTAGGACATGTTGAATGGAAGCTGTAGTAGCACATATTCTATCACAGATGAACATCATCGAGTGGCCTACAGCGTCTAATACAATACAGTCTGAAAAATTGTTTAGAATATGAAATAGAATAAAACTCTTATGTTACATTTTCTGTGTCGGCAGCTCTGGAAATATGAACTCTTTAGCCTCTGCCAGCTGAAATGGTTCATGAGACCATTTGTATTCCTGCAGTCAGCCCATTTTTCTGCCGTTGCAGTTATGTGAAGACCAAAGAGGAGTGTTTCTGAGCAAAGATTTCTGTGGAAACTGTTGCCATGCAACAGCACAATACTGCGCTCATACATTGTAACTTCACTGTATGACTGCTCTTTTTACTGAGCTCACTGCCTGAGTAGTAATGCACATTCTATTCTATTCTACTCTACTGTATTTTCAAATACATAATAAGGTCCTTATGTTTTGGGCTGTAACTGTGGTGCCATTGTTTTGTGGATGGGCAGGGGAAACTGTGCTTCAGCGACTGGTTCCACACCCAGACTCCCTTCTGTTTCCACATCCAGAGCCAGCTGTAGTTCAACCTCAGATATTTAGCTGAGCACTGACCCTTGGCTCTCACTGTTAACCCTGTATTCCTGTCACTACACCACATTTCACCCCTTCAGCATCGGTCAGCCACCCTCCCTCTCTCTCTCTCTCTCTCTCTCTCTCTCTCTCTATCTCTCTTTGTCTTGCTCTCTCGCTCTCGCTCGCTCGCTGCCTGTTACAACGATGACCCCACTGGCCTGCTGTCAACTGAGCTGTACATCCCCTCAAGGCTGCAGAGTGGAGGAAGGTTTTTTTTATTTTAATTTGTTCTCATCTTCCTCCCTTCCCGTTGGGAATCCCCTGTGCCCACATATATAATGAGTCACCAACTTAGACATCAGGCAGACCCACAAACACTCAAAGGTATAATTTGTCAACCAGTTGGAGCAGCTAATTGTAAAAGAAAGCATGACTAGATCCTTTAAAGGTAAAAGAACACAGAAATATCTAAAACTGTTTAAAATTGATATGCAGAAAGCAACACCCTGCATATGTTTATCAAACCTAGCATTAAAAGATGAATCCACAAAATTCTCTATATCATATTTAAGTCATGAACAGTTAATTATCACATTGTCAACCTGTAAAATAAACGTTACATATTATGTGTAGATTCTCACCACAGCCTGCCAGGTGATGTCATTTCATTCTCACTTTCATGACTATGAAGAAAAACCTGAGAAAAACATGCCAAGTGGAAAAGAAAAAACTATCTCATAGGCTACAGATGCAGCTAAATTTAAATTTAGCACAATGTGAGATGTTAACTGTTTCACTGTGTGTGGCCTCCTCGCTGCAGACACCTCTCTGGTCAGCACTCTGTCAGAGGAGGTCACACAGATAGGTCGCCTCCTCTGATAGAAGGCTGACTGTGGAGGATCCTCCCACTGTACGACTATTAAGGGAGGCTTTAGATGCTTGAGGATGGGCTCCAACAAGGCTCTTACCCATCACCAGTGACTCTTGTTGCACAGGAATAGGGCTGGGTATTGTTACCGTATCGGTACCAGTACCCTTAAAATGATACCAACACCAGTTTGATACCTTTTTTTTCTACTTCATCCGATACTCATGTGAATGGAAGCATTCAGTTGCTTAAAATGCCGTCACCACTCCACCACTAGCTGCTACGGTAGTGGGCCAATCACACGTCGCATTAAATCCAAGAATGCTTGCGGTGATTGGCTGCGAGCAAAACCATACAAATAGTAATTTTTTCTAGATCTGAGTACATTAAGGATCAAATGCAGGTATCCCTTCACTGAGTTTTTTTGGTAACCGATACCCAGACCTACACAGGAACAGGTCTAATACACATTTGTTATCAATAAGCTCATCTAATTTTGTATAAGAACATCCTTGAGTGTGTTTACATGCACACTAGAATCCTATTTTTGGAATCTTATCCTGTTTTTGATCATATTTGGGATATAGCGTTAACATGGAACATACCAAGCCTGGTTGTTCATACCCTGTATAAGTGATAATAACAGTATCCAGGTTTCTGATCATCTGCCTGCTGGTCTTTTTTGATTCCTCACCATCTCAGTCATCATGTTCTGTATTAACAAAGAGCATTCCGAAACCAGGATAAGGTGTTAACAAAGAGAACAAAGCGACACAAAGCATGGTTCAGTTCACAATGTTCTAAAGGTTTAATGAGACGCACAAGGATATACATTTTTTCTAACGATCGCTACATTCATTCAGATGACGTGGTAAGACAGGAAAGAGTCAGGATGGGTGGAAGGATTGTCCCAAAGTTTGTTCACACAGATAGGAAAACAGTGTTGCAATTTAGGATACAAATAAAACGGATGAGAACGACTTTCTTCGGAGTTCTTACAGAATGGAATGTGGAATGTAACATTATTCATGTAATTTAGCATATCAAGGTTTCTCACAACCAGGATAAGGTGTTATCCAGGATCAGCTGTTTACATGCACAAAACCAGGATACTCCAAAACCCACATCCTAATCAGGATACTATTGATGCTCACTATTAAAGGGTCTGTACTCAACATTCAGAACATGAATATAGCAGTAAATAAGTATTTGCTATGTAAAGACATGGAGGAGTAATAGTGTTCTGAGCAGAGAATAAAGTCACGTTCCCTTTGTGTGTGTTGTAATCCAAGCTTCTTTGTTCTCTGTTTTGATAGCCGGTCTGGCTGCACATGCATGTTAGTTCAATATAGTGCATGTGAATGCATGGTGCGTCTGTATCAGACACTGACAGGGCCAGGACAACGCGTTAGTATTGGATGAGTTGGGGAACAGGGATTAAAAGGAAATTCTTTTTCCTACAGATCACAGTTTCTTTACATATCACAGTAGTTTCTTAAATGGCAAGTCACAGGACTATCTTTATCCTAGGCTTTACAAAACATATTCTGTACACTTTACTATACGTACAGTATGTAGGCTATAAATATATATTGTCACAAGTTAAAATGATGTGCTTGCTTATCAATTAGCATGTGGTTATTTTGCAGATGATATTTATTGTAAAGGAGTATTGTGGGAGAAAAAGAATCCGAAGCGGTATTTTTAGAGGAAGCCGATGAAATGTTTTAAGCTTAAAGTGTATATTTGAGAATAGACTATTATCTACAATAAAGTAAGTCATCTTCATGAATTCCAAGATGTGTAACCAACACATCAAATAAGAGTTTAAATAATGACTTTTGAGCATACTTGTGTTACTTTGATGATGATGGTGATGATGTTATTTTGTCTCAGGGAACGTGGTGTGACTGTGATCCTCCTGCAATGCAGAGTGACGTAACTGTGAGACAGGCAGGAGTGGGAGGGGGGGGAGGACTTAATTTTAGACTCACCTTTTACAAACTTCTGTTCATCACACAAGCCTCTGTAGTTATGAATAATCACCTCCGGTATTATTAGGTGATTTGATCCTCAAAAATGACAAACTATCTAAATGACAGCAGTGTTGTTGTATGTTACAGATACATTTAAAAAAGCATTTACAGTATGGGGGGGGGGGTTTGAAGCTCTCCCAAAAATCATGCAATGATACCTTTCCACCGACTATCAGATTTAATCTACCCTGCAATGTTTTGCCTCTCTTAAAATAGTCTCTTAAAACCTTCTGCTGAATGTTGTGGCACTTTTTCATAAATAATACAAAGTCTAAATGTTATCTTGAATAATTTATTTTGCAGCAGTCATGCATAACAGCTGTCTTTGTGCCAGAAGCAGTGCTCTTTGTCTTATCATAACTTTGAAAAAACAACATCATGGTGGAATGAACTTTTAGAAAACGACAGATATCGTAGCTGATTATTGTGTAACTTCATGTCGTGTCAGGTGTTTGCTCAGCTGGAGGTAAAACGGAATCAGACTCTCTTAACCGAAGATATGAACTCTCACCATCCATACAGAGGCAGAAAGTCTCTCTAGAGGAGGGGCTGTCACATTGATGTCTCTGGTCTACTCACTGTCTACTCACAGGCTGCAGGGAGGCCTATTTATAGATATGTCTCTTTTCTCTGCTTCTACATTGGTCCTCTCTTTCTCTTCCATCTCTGTTTTCTCCCCGCCACCCCTAATGGGCTGATATTTCTGGAGCTGCACAGCTATTATCTTTTTTTGCATCTTTGAGGTGCAGATCACATTGAGTCAGATCATAAACTTTTTAAATTCCGACGTGTCTTTCTCTTTTATTAGTATCTGTGTGGCTGTGCTGCTCAGAAATATATAATCCTTGTGTTTGAATTGAATTGAATTGTTAATCCAAGGATTTGTTTCTAACATCTGATTGGTCACAAGCTGCCAGGTTTCACCTCCAGGCGCAAAACTCACAAATCCATCAATCTCGATCCATACTGTTTTGAAATGAAAGAAAATATTCTCAAGTTGTAATCACTTCTGAGTCAACTTCAGGCTGCTGTGTGTTGTGTGTGTGTCCAGGCCACAGAGCTGCCACTTTTGCCCTAGAGCCCCAAAACCATCCATGACAGCCATGTGGTTTGGTTGATGATTAATGGCTCAACAACGGCTGTGAGAAGCCAGAGCCACAGGAGGTTAAACGCCTTTCAGTGCAGGAATTTGTAGACAGCAAGAAATGCTGCATTCAGTGTGGAGTTGGCAAAAGAAACCAATAGACTGCAACAAAGCTCAGACCGTGCAATGACCTTTTGACAAAAATCACTGACCTCATGTCTTCTGAATAAAAACAGCAAACTTGACTTGATAAAACTGGTAATCTGATGTTGAAAAGTCTAAAATGAACAAAAAAAAGGTTTGTTACGACTGAACCAAGAGTCTACAGCCATGCTAGCAGCTCTTTGAGTTACATGCTAACACGCTAACAATGACAAAACTGACATACAATGTTTAGCATGTATAATGTATAATGTTGATCATCTTAGCAGGCTTAGCACTAAACACATTGCATCCTGAATTGCCGACGTATGTCACTCCAAACCAAAAATGTCTACCAGCTGATGGCACTAGAGGTAAAATCAGGTGATTATCAGTGTCAGTATGGTTTCACCCCTTGGGACCACAAATGTCCGTAGAAAATTTCATGGCAATCCATCTCATTTTTGTCAAAATATTTCAGTTTAGACCAAAGTGGTGGACCAACTGACATTGCCATCCCTTGTGCAACATCTTTAGCATGGCTAAAACATGTGATGTTGCTGTTAAAGAAAAAGTCAAAAATAACCAAAAAACCCAAAAGGCTGTTTCGGACTGAGCTGAGACAAACTTGAAAGTCGGAAAATGGAGTATCTGCACACTGGATTTAAGCTAAAAAGGTTTTGATTCCTCATCAAGTGAATAATTGCCTTATTTGTGGAGCATGAATAAATAGTTTTACATTTTGTAAAATCCTATTATTTTCTTTCTTGCTGAGAGTTAGGTGAGAAGATTAATATCAATAATGTATGTGAGAGTTGTATTGATCTTCTCAGCAAGAAAGGAAATAAATGTGTTTCCTAAAAAATTTAGAACTATTTCTTTAAATCCATACTCTCCATTTTCCCTTCATTTATTTAATCTATCATCCTGCACTTGACCCAAAAAGAATAGAAGAGGAGGGGATGTGTACATAACTACCTTTCTACAAACTTGAAAGAGATTGTGAATTTCAGAGAGGGCAAAAATATGCTGCCTTTTTCATCTTCAAGATACACCTGGCTTCCTCAGTTTATTTTGAATCATCAAAGCTATAGATGCTTTCATATCATTAGGACCATTTCAATGAGACGCTGCTGAAAGTGGCATCATAGCGGCCGTCCACTGACGCTAACGAGGAATTTGATGCAGTGATTTAGAAGGCATTTGCCTTGGTGTGACATAAATATGACCCAATGATCTCTTGTGCGTTGTCATCCCAGCCTCTCCTCAGGGAAATAACGCTTCATGTGATTAAAGTGATCAGACAGAGCAGTTCTTGTATAAGTGGATGTGAAGCACGCCTGAACAATTTTCTGTTTTGTATGCATCTTAAAGATGTGACCTTTGAAGCACAATCTTCTCCAGAGATGTAATTACATCAATTAAATAAACAGAATAATGTTTAATGTAAACAACATGAATTACACATTATTGTATGAGGGGCATGTATTTAGTTTTACTTTAATTTGACAGAATTTGTCATTAAAGGTCCCATGGCATGAAAATTTCACTTTATTATGTTTTTTTTAACATTAATATAAGTTCCCCCAACCTGCCTATGGTCCCCCAGTGGCTAGAAATGATGATGGGTGTAAACCGAGCCCTGGGTATCCTGCTATGCCTTTGAGAAAATGAAAGCTCAGATGGGCCGATCTGGAATCTGCTCCTTATGAGGTCATAAGGAGGAAGGTTACCTCCCCTTTCTCTGCTTTGGCTGCCCAGAGAATTTGGCCAACCCATGAGAGAGAGACATCATGGCTTTCAAACGAGCAAAGTGGCAGCTGGTCAAGGCCACACCCCCACCCTCCACCTTGCCCCCCCCCCCTCCTCCACCAAGGCTGAATTTCGGGAAAGAGACTTCAGATCCAGTATTAGGGGACCACTAAGGTCTATATAAAAGAGACTTCAGATACAGTATTAGGGGACCACTAAGGTCTATATAAAAGAGACTTCAGATACAGTATTAGGGGACCACTAAGGTCTATATAAAAGAGACTTCAGATACAGTATTAGGGGACCACTAAGGTCTATATAAAAGAGACTTCAGATACAGTATTAGGGGACCACTAAGGTCTATATAAAAGCATCCAAAGAGCACCATGTCATAGGACCTTTAAACATGCTAAATTAAATCTGTAGCTGTTAGAGATTTAATTACATATCCATCAGTAGGCCTCTGTGTGTTTTACGATGTGACCAACATTTACCAATAATGATGACACCAATGTCCCTGAAAGTGTGGCAGTGCATCAAAACACAGACTGGAAGATAGGTTGGTGCTGAATCCTAATGCCTGCTGTGTGTTTGGAGCTTTTTTCTTTTTTCTTCTTTTTTTTTACGGGATGCAATAGGTGTCTGAGCAGTGCAGCAAGGAGCCGGGCTAATAGTGGGATACTTATTATAGCCCTAGCAACAGGATGAGGATTGGTGGCTGCTGAGAGTGAGCCTGTCAGTGATTGGCTGGTGAGGAGAACCTTTCACAGAACAGAATTTCATCTCATGAAAGGTTCAGTGCAGCAAGCTGCAGCAAGAGGCTGCAGTCTGAGGGCGGGCCATCCAGCAGCTTGCCACTTCAGCTTATCAATTAGTGTGACTCCCACATTGAAACACACAGATATGTATAATTACTCAGATAAACTTGACGTTTAGTTGTAAAACAAGAAAAGAAAAAGAAAACACGACTTGAATGCAAATCTAAACGCCTAAGAGAAGCAGATTTTCCTTCCATTGTCCATCATGAGATGCAGGAATTTATTTTAATTACAGCGCACTGCTCCTCTGCTGCGATCATAAAACCTGCTGTCTTATGAAGCAATATTCTTTGATCTATGCCCTAATTTAGTTAATGATTAGCAAGAGGACCTTAAAAAGAGCCTCATTTAAGACATACTGTAGTTGTTGTGTGAGCTGCGGTGCCTCTGCACTGCAGCTAATACAGACTCCGTCTCATATGTTTACCCACAGACACTCAACACATGCAATGGTGCAGGCATATACAGTACACAAACACAAACACACACACACACACACACACCAGCTGGGTGACCCACAAGGGGTTATACGAGGTCATATTAACCTCCTGTATCAATGTTTAGGCTGTAAAAACTCATGTTGAAAATCTGAAGTTACAGAATGAAAAGAAAATGAGCTGTGGTGTTTGTGACTGTAAATGGCTATATTACAGAGAGAAATGAAAATAAAGAATAATACCGATAAACAAATAACTTTTAATGGGCAACAGATGGAAACCAAAACTTCCTCAGAGCATACGGTGTGCATCCCTACCGCCCCCCTTTTGCCAATTTCCAGCAGGTCAGCTCTTCTTTAATCTAATTGAATTCATCCCCCATCACAGCAGAAACAAGGATCAACATCCAAAATAATAAAAACTTAAAAAGAAAAACCACAGAAAAGAAAATACAAATTAATGAAAAAGGAACAAAATTCAGGTATTCTTGGCAATGGGTGAAAGTCTCCTGATGTGGTTTAAAAAAAATATTCAAACAAAAAAGTGAGGGAAAGTTTCAGTTTCCACTTTTTTTTAACACACAAAACTTTCAACTCCATTCTAATACTCATAAGCTGTGTGAGCAGTGTTGCAGATTGGCATCAGGATGTCATGCTATTTGCCTGGTGAGCCTTCAAGACCATCAACTTTATACTACATTAAAAATAAATCAAAGCAGCTGTGACATACTGTGTGAGCTCATGAAGGCTAACTCATGATAATGACATAATTGGCATACATGATAAACGAGGTTGTGTGACTGACCTTAAGGCTTTTGGTTTCTTACTGTAAGCCATCACATCTGAGATAAAAAATAAAACTGCCATCTATTAGGAAAAATAAAGTCCCAACAAAGTGCCATCTGTATGAATATATAGTAATGTAATAATCTAGAAGTAGCAGCATTATGAAGATAAATCCGTTCAGCAGCTTTCTGTGCTCTTAAGCAGCTTCTTAGTGTCTAATTATCATATTTGCTAATAAATACCAATTCTATTGAATTGCCTTTATGCTTTCCCTGTGACTCTACTCTATTTATATATATATATATATATATATATATATATATATATATATATGTGCTGTACAGAGAGCAGTACCGTCTGACACATATTGTGAGGAAAATATTCAACTTGCACACATGCTTGCAGGAACTTAAAATACTGGCAGATAAATACTTTTTTCCTGTAAAGGTTAACTTGCACATGAGGCATATTAAATAATGATACAGGCAAAAAGGAAGCACATACTGTAGTTGAGTACAACACAAAGTGTTAAAACATTTCTTTCCCCCATTAAATGTTTTTTCCTTAAAAACACAATTGTCTTATGAGTGATGATACAACAATACACTAGACCACCATGGAAATGGTGCATGTATAATTTAGTCATATTCTTTTTTATTATCATAGCTATTATTTCGGTTCTTGTGCAACTGCTACATAATGACTCACATTCAAGATATTTTGTCACTCAGGAACAGCTAAAAGGTATAAAAACATACAAACAAAAAAGGTATACTGTCAGAAATAAAATATGGTCCGTGTTTGTGAATTCATAACAGAAACATTGAGCCTGAAAACTTCACCATTATTATTTAAACTGGATAGCATGACAAATGAAAAAAGTACTTCAATACTGTTCAAAGAACAAAATATATCATAATTCAATGTGACAAACACCAGTTAGTAAGATTAAGTGATCACTGGTGATTTTTTATCTTCCTTTTTTACTTTCAGTAACAAACTAAATACACATATTGCATGTCACTATAGCAACGCCCATTACAGATCAATTTTTACGATCACCATTTTGGTATAGCAAATCAAAAAAACATAACAAAACGAAATAAATTAGAAATTAGAAATCAACATCAGACGAAGCCTGTTTTTCTCAATCATATGAATACTTAACACCCACAGTATAAGTTAATAAAGTCAAGCTACTGTATATAAATACATCACCAGCATGCACAATATTGAATAATCGATATTATTGTCGTCATCATCTTACACTGAAGAAACAGTATAGTAGGCAAGTGCATTTAATAAAACAAACACAGAAGTAAACCACAAACTCTGAAGCTGCTTTTATTTCTTTTTTTTGTGTAATTTTTTTGTTTGTTTTATATTGTTAAGTCTCTGCCTTTAATAATCTTCACCTCCAAAAGAATCGATGGTTCCAGTGCAGTGACATAACAGACTAATCTGCACTTAAAGTAGGGGAATACATTACTTAACATCAAGTCCTCATTTTTCGCTCCCATCTAATTTATCCTTTCAAATTTGGGGGGGGGAATTAATCGGTTTAAAACTCATTCTCGTTGTTTGTGTGAGTTTAACATTAATAGCTTTCAGGGCCCTTTCTCATATACAGACTCACTACTGGAACCAATGCAAACTAGTTTTGTGAGGCATTCCCATACAACAATTTTCTCTCTTAAGTGACTCAAATGCATCTCTATCACGCAAAAACCTAACTAAGCAGATTATCTTGATAGAACAAGATCAGTTCCTATGCCAGTGTGAGGCTGCCATTTCAATCCAACAACAACCACTTCAGGCTGATTGACTGACATATCAGTGGTTTTTGGCAAATGTCAAAGAGAAAACCAAGAAGACGGAGGCCCCTTTCAACTGTATATATATTTCTATATATATTTAAACTAAGATTTAACCTCCACTCTCACCTCTCTTTTGATTCTTTTCTTTTAAGACATGGAAAAATAAAGAACTGCTGCTGCGGTAGTATCATCGGCAAAAGCGGCTGCCAAAGTCCACCGGCCCTTCATATATTTTTTTTTCAAAGTGGGGTTACTCTTTAATTGTTGCCCTCCCCTCCCTCGTCATCCTGCTGGTCACTTGTCCACAGTGTCAAGTTGTCTCGGAGCAGCTGCATGATGAGAGTGGAGTCTTTGTAGGAGTCCTCGTTGAGGGTGTCCAGCTCGGCGATGGCGTCGTCGAAGGCGGTCTTGGCCAGATGGCAGGCCTGCTCCGGGGCGTTCTGGATCTCGTAGTAAAACACAGAGTAGTTGAGAGCTAAGCCCAGGCGGATGGGGTGGGTGGGCTGCATATGCTCCTTGCTGATCTCATGGGCCTCGTTGTAGGCCTTCTCCGACGACTCCACCACGGTGGCCCTCTTCTCCCCCGTGGCCACCTCGGCCAGGTAGCGGTAGTAGTCGCCCTTCATCTTCAGGTAGAACACCTTGCTCTCGTGCTGTGTCTCGCTGCAGTTCTTGATCAGGAAGTTGTCCAGAAGGTTGAGCACATCCTGGCACACTGCCTCCAGCTCCTTCTCAATCTTCTCCCTGTAGGCCCGCACCATCTCGATCTTCTTCTCATTGCCGTCGGCCGAGGTCTTCTGCTCAATGCTGGAGATCACCCTCCAGGAGGAGCGGCGGGCCCCGACCACGTTCTTGTAGGCCACGGACAGGAGGTTCCTCTCCTCGTTGGACAGGGCCTCGTTCAGCTCTGTTACCTGGAAGAAGGAGACAATGGACCATTTCATCACCAGCTTCAGAGCAGAAGTCTGGATTAACAGCACCAGATTGCATAAGCATTATACAAAAAGGAATATTGAGAACATATAATCCAAGAAAATCTAGCAGTATTGCTAGAATTAGCAACTGTTTTGTTTGTTTTTTAGCAAAATGCCAATCATGTTATGGTTCCAGCTCCTTAAAATTGAGGATTTTATTTTTATTTTTTTATATATCATTGTAAATTGAATATTTTTTAGTTTCGGTTTGTTGGTCAGAAAAAAACCCATGTTGGGGTGCGCCCCTGTGGTTTGAGGATTAATGCGCCAACCATGGACTGCCACGTCCCCTGATTGAGCCTGGCTGGGACCTTTGTTGTATCTCTCTTTTCCTCATTTTCTCTCATCTCTCTACTACTGTCTGTAATAATGGCATAAAAATCCCAAGAAAACATACTTTTAATATAAAAAAACTAAGGAAGTTACCTTTTTCTTAACTTTTTCTTAAGTTTTACAAAGCAAACAATAAATCAAGTCATCAAGAAACCGACCACAGGCCTAATTATTAAAAAACACTCTTTTTACATAAAAAAAAAAAAGACGCTGGACTAACAGTACAGCTCACAGCACAGAAGTTGAACAATATTTCACTTGACATGTGCAGTTTCCAGCTGCCACGTGGACTGGTTAATGAGAAACAATTTTCAAGATAGTCGCCGGCAGTGCGGTTTTGGGGGAGGGGGTGGGGGGGGGGCTGATAGATGGCTAAAATGTTCCCACGAGCCCTCCGGGGCAGCTGCACTGTAAGTGAAAACCATCACTGCACAGGCGGTTCACGTGTCCCACTGACCTTCTCTCTGGCTCAAACTGACCTTTTACCTGTCTCTAACACCACGTCGGACTACTCACTCTGAGTTCCACTGTCAAATTTAGACTCGGACGAATCAGTTTGATAGTTGGGTGGTTGGCAAAAGAGACTATGTTGCTATAAAAAGGCAACATTAGGCAGGGTTATTTGATTAGAAAGGCAACCTTGTATTGGGTTGGCTTTTGTCAGATCAATAACTGCACAGGGACTGATATATATATATATATATATATATATATATATATATATATATATATATATATATATATACATACATAAATACATATGTAGCATTGGTTTCACAAAACCTTATACACTGCTTTTTTATCTGAAAAGCTCTTCTTGAGATCCTAACATTTCACATTTTCTGCCGAGACAGAGGAGCACAAAGATGGCGCACGATTGCTGACGTCACACTGAGTGGATGGAGAGCACGGCTCAAGCTATAAAGATGGAGGGGCCAACTGTAGACGTACTGTATGCATGCAAACGACAAACATGAAATTTACTGTCAAATGATTTCTATTAATCAAATGACTCAAATGAAACAAATAGGTCATCACTATAAATATAAAGTGCTGATGTTCAGAAGGCTAACTGCTGTGTCAATTGGATTACAGTTGTACTGATATTGTAGCTGACAATGCATCCGACTGACACAGAGATGTAATTTCAAGGGTTTCACTGATATTAAGCATAATACCAAGATCCTAAATTAAAGCTACTGTATAGAGCCCAACATGTATTTCTAGGGCTGAAACAATTAGTCGAAGGAAAAAAAATTTTTATCAGCAACAATTTTTTGCAAATTGTTTAGGCAAAGATTTACTAATTTAAGCTTAACAAATGTGAATATTTTCTGATAGTAAACTAAATATCTTTGGGTTTTGGACTGTTGGTGATGGGCATTTTCCTGACATTCTGAAGACCAAACCATTAATTGATTGAACGAGAAAATAATCGTTAGTTGCAGCCCTAACATGTCAATAGAAATTCAGTCTGGAAAGCAGCATTAAAGGCTATTAAACCATATGTATTTTCCATGGTTTTGTCATTTATGATGGAAATGGCAAGGGATTCCCTTTTGATTAAACAATGTGAGAACACACCCCTGCAAAACGTCCTAGTTTGGACCGCACTGACATGGCAGATTGTTTAAAGGGAAAGGAATCCCTCCCTGCACACACACACACACACACACACACACACACACACACACACACACACACACACACACACACACACACACACACACACACACCCCACCTCCTTCAACCAGAAACCCCCGATGACAAACAATCCACAGGGGCTCACTCCATCTCTACTGAGGAACATCAGACACAATATTCTTCCTTTAAAGCACATATGATAATTTGAATCTGTATGTGAGCTCATGCAGGCTCCTGGCTAAGACTCCCAGGATGCTAATGGTTCCAGTATGAGCTGGTGTGACACAGCATTTTTTATTTATTTTTTTTAAATACATTTTTTTTTTTAAGTGAATTCAGTTCCTAAAATGTATTTATTTTATTTTTATTTATTTGGAGGGAAAAAAAAGGAAAAGCAGACAAAAGGCTCTGTTCTCAACACCGGCCAATAGGAGCTGAAAAAAGATCCTGTGAGGCAGCCCATCCTCTTCTTCATTATCAAAAAATGACACTTCATCAGGGTCATTAACCCAAAATGACTTCAAATTGCTGCTCAGGAGGAATGCAAACAGCACATGCAAATGTACTTTATAAGGAATAAAACAACAGAGTAAAATAAACAAAGCCCACGATCAAATCTGATCATATTGACTCACTGCAATATGACAAAGAATATTCTAGAGCGTTGCTGCTGCCTCCTACGTTTGTTGAGAGGAAAGAGCAGTTCAAGGGGTCTTTTTTGGAACATTTTTATAATGCAATCATGCTATAAAAAAGCGACTAAGCCTTGGATACAAGTATAAAAAAATGGCAGATTTTGCTAATGCATATTATTTTAATTAACGTGACAAAGAGAGGAGGAAGATGAGGAAGATGAGGAGGAGGAGAAGGAGGAGGAGGAGGCGGAGGAGGAGGAGAGGAGGGAGCAGCAGTTGATAGGCTTTTTCCGAACAACCTCACATGGCTCCCAGCAGCAGAATCTTTTATAAATTAGCTATAATGGAGGGAAGGGGAGTTGGGGTGGTAAAAAAGTGTCGGGGGGCAGCCAATGCAATAGAGCAGAGCCATTATATGATACCAGCCATAAGCCGAGAGATCAAACTCAGGCCTGGGTGCATTTCATTGTAATATCGCTTCATTGAACGGCACAGTCGATAGAAAGGCACCGCCCAAGGAGCAGACGATTTGGGCTGGACTCAGAAATCCCAGTCAGCTGTCGATGAGTTGACGACAAGACAATGAAGATATTAAATCTTTTTTTCGTTGTAACGGGGTAATACCAAGGCAACAGTGCAACCTCCACATTCACAGCCAACACAGTCGAGATTGTGGGACGCGCCTTTACGCACAGAGAGCAAAACATTATTCATACAAGTCATAGTTATTATCTTTTCTTTTTTTGAGTGGACTTACCGATTTCATAGCAGCTGCCATATCATCATATCTCTCAGCCTGTTCAGCCAGCCTGGCTTTCTGCACCAGCTGCTCGCGATCAACCATTTTTAAATGATATGTGGTTGCTAAGTCGAGCTGCTCTACTTGAGTTTTTGGGGATGAAATTATAGATATTTTAAATCGCAATGCAGTGAAATCCTACGCGAACCTAATGCTGCAGCTGTTCCCTGCTGTCTGTCTGTGCTCCGTGCAGACGGGACACCCTTTTCCTCTCTCCCTCCCTCCCTCACCCCTCCTCACACGCTCTCCCACGGCTGCGTCATCACTCAGAAAGGTGGGTGTCTGTGCCAATGATGTAACACTCCATGCATGGGAACAAGAGGCGTATAGGAATGGATGGATAGGAGCAGCTGGGCTAAAGGCCTTTTGGGAAATGGAGTCCTCTGTGACTGCATGCTGGATCCAGAGGCCTGTACAAACGGGTTGATTATGGGGGGTCTGGGTGTGACACAGCATCTCTCTGTGGGGGCTGCTGGCGGGAGAGGAGGTCCCCTTTTAATCCCAACCTGCATGTGGCTAATTAGGCTTCAGGGCAGGTTCTGACAACACTTTTGTTAGTTGCTGGGCCCATTTCAAGGCGATAAGGGAGTTATATACAGTGTTGGCACAAAGTCATTGTTTTACAAGCCTAAATACCCATTAGGTGGACTCTAATCTGGACTAATCATCATTCATCATATCATATTAAGCTATACCAGCAAAATAATTGTAAAATAAAGTGACACATGACTGAGCACAGTGAAATCTGAATTTGAAAGGTCCCATATCATGCTCATTTTCAGGTCCATATGTATATTTGGGTTCCTACTAGAACCTGTTTACATGCTTTAATGTTCCAAAAACACATTCTTTTCCTCATACCGTTAGTCTGAATATACCTGTGTTCACCCTGTGTCTGAAACACTCTGTCTCTTTAAGACAAAAATGGCCAGTCTGCTCTGATTGGTCAGCATTTCCGGGTCTTCTTCATCTGCACTCTCAGAGTCTCTGCAGCCGGGGAATGACTATAATGGCACTGTAGCGTTTTATTCTACGAATATATAGTATAGTTGTGACATCACAACTGTACAGAAGTCCTGACTGCTCGTTTAAAGGCACTGTTTCTGAATACAGGCTGTGTGTTCTCTGTGGATTGAGCGTTTTGATAATTTTACAGTATTTATATGCACCTTAACCTGCTTTATAATAAAAAAAGACATGTGGATCTCACTTTTTACAACATGGGACCTTTAAACTATTGTTACAATAAAAAGAAAAAAAAACTCAATAATGCACATGGCCGTCACACCTCTTGTGCCCGTGTTTAAGGACTTGGTTACACAACGAAGGTGTCACTTCTCCCATTTAAAACAGAAATGTGTTTGGTGTACATTGTACAATAAGTTACATATCACTTCCTTAATCAGACTCTCTGGAACCATGACATGGATGTTTTGCAAAGTGGACCTCTAAGACTGTCTAGGAAGTCCAAAAAAGTCTAAAACTTTCCGTTTTAAGTCCTAAATGAGTCATTATGTTCACTTTAACACATTTCTCTTGTCAGGACTGTGGCAGCTGGACAATAAGAGGACAATGTTCAAAGATATTTAAGTATAAAAGGTCTACCTGAAACAATAAAAGTCATGTCCCCATTGGAAATTACACCCACAGGGAGTTACCGAGTAAGTTTTAACCTTATGTGCTTGTAACAAGATCGCAGGCCCTAACAGGCCATCACAGGCCATCACACACTTAATTATGACATCATTTTGTTTGCAGTATGGCTCACAGGGCGTCCCTGAACGGTAATCTGAGATCACAGCACTTCCTTTCCTCAAGGCCAACCAGTGAGCGATGCAAAGGGCCAACTCTGCTGGTGAGGTTGGATTTGTGCAGCTGTTTTTTACTGAGAGCAGATTTATGCTTATCAGAGGCAGCAGTTTTATATCAAAATCTAATTTCAGTCGCTTTAATGCGTTACAGTACGTATAAATCATTTCACCCTGGTTTATGTATGGAGTCTTCACCATACTAGCAATATGAGCTACTTAAAGCAGATGGAGAAACAGCTGTTCACAGCTCCCTCTTCTGGCCAAACATGGAGATGAAGATATCTGAGGGTGAGACATGTTCTGCAGTGAGGCGTTTGAAAGTAAAATATTTTGCTGTGAAAAAGCTTCTAAGACCACAGGACTGTCTTCTAAAACCTGCAAGAATAAAACTGTTCTCAGGTCAGCCCTTTCTAAAGACACACTGACCCAGTACAACCAGTCGCGCCAGCGGACAAGACAATACAAATTTATGTAAGGACAATTGTATGCAGCAGTTCGTCACCCACGTCATATCAGATAGCTGAAAAAACGAATAAAAACTAAAAACAATCAATGCAGGTACTAAATACATTAATAAATGAATATATAAATATAAATATATAGAAAAAATATATAATTAAAAAGAATGTGACTGTCTAATGAAAATTGACATACAAAAAAAACTAATTAACAACTAAACTAAACTAAACACATGCAAGTAAGAGCAAATGTTCATCCCACATTTTATAAAATGTCCATGCTGGCAAATGTATTTTTTAAAACATGAGCCTGTATGTGGAGATTAGATAAGTGCCCTGTTAAGAGCTTTTCTACAAATGTAAAACATGTAGCTAAAAAAACAAATTCAATAAAAATGTGAAGGCTGAGGGATAGGTGTGATTCGGTTAAAATACGAATGAATGAATGAAACCACAACCTGGATTTCTTTTAGGTATCTAAACCAAAAACATGGTCACAAAAAACCCCAGCATGCACTGCTGTCAGCCGTGTCCACCCCCTGAATCTTATTTTTCTCTGCAGGAAGAGATTATCACCTGCTGACCTGCAGGTCAAGAGAGGTCCTGCTGACTTTCAGTGACGTGTAAAGTGGGTCAAGTAGGAGGAGGAGGAGGATAACACTGCCTCTTTACACTTAACCATGGTTTGATGTTTCAAATAATATGAATATGGTAATGATATGGCTTCAACTATAGAAGGATTATTTATTGTGTCTTGTATCGTGTGGTTTCACATCACAGTCAAAATGAGTTTGTTGACCACTGTGAAGATGTCAGGCCGATAACACCAGAGTCAATGCAAAAAAGTCTAATTTTAATGTATCCTCACAGTTATGCTTTGACCTAATTCTTTTCTAAGATGATCAATTTATTTACAGCCATTTTTGAGAAAATAAGGGCTTGTAACTTTTTTCTCTGCATTTATATTGCAATTCTGGGAAAAAAACACAGCTCCATAACAGCTTTTTTTTTCAGAAATGTATTATTATATACCCTTCAGTAATATTTAACAGACATGACGAGACCTCTCAGTTGCCAAAACCTAAAAGAACTTCATGGTATTATCTGATTTCCTTTCCAAACTATTACCCCCATTACGTTGCAACAGGCAGTGCTGAACTAATGAATCACTCCACTTGCTCCAAAGAGGATTACTGTTCTTTCTGCTTAGCTTAGTTACCTCAAATCAGGATAAGGGTAAGGAGAGGACTGTTGTCTACAGCAGAAATCTGTCCAGTAAACAGTTGAGCGCTCACACAGCTGTAAATGGAGACAGTTCGACTGGAGTTGGATGTTTTGATATTCCCAGATGGAGTGAGGATTGCTACTGCAGAAGAAATCGCAGAATGGGAGCTTCAGGCTGCGAGCCAGGTGTCCATACCGACCATCCGACTCTTTGTGGCACTTTACCCATACAACCCTGCTGCAATGTCCCCCAACTATGAGATGGCTGCAGAGGAGCTGCCTTTTGTGCCAGGCCAGATAATCAAGGTAAACATTTTTTTTTTACTTTTTGCAATTTACAGTGGCTATATGTAACTCTCAGTTTGTGTTGATGCCAGTGGCCCCTTTGGACTAAAGTGCTAGTGTTTTTACTACAATCTGCTGTCATAAAGATCATTTCTTTACCGTGCTGTATTACCCACTTTATATTACCGAGTTAGCCTTACGGGGAGGTCATACAGTTGCGATGAATGTTTTGCTCAGACAGAAAATAATTCATTTACAATAAGAGAATAACTTACAGATGTTGCATTTCATTGTTTCATTTCAAGTGTTGCAAACTTAGCCTGGATGTCTGGTGAGCTAAACCAGGTATCATTGTCACTTTGTCACAAGCCAAAGCATTAAAAGATTGTTGTAGCAACTAACATAATAAGAACTTAGATTAATATAACGCATTTCATGAAACCCACGGACGCTTTACACAAGTAACGTTACAGTTATGAATGAAATAGACATATTATATATCTGAGGGCCAATTCGGGGTGGGTTTTGAATTATTTACAATCCCGTAATTGTCTCCATCTGTTATTGCCCGTTGTCTTTCACGTTCCCTTTTAGCTTTCAGTTGTTCTTCGTTTAATTTCCTTCTTTCCTGTGATGGTCCTGCCCCAGTATCAGCCATAACTACAGCAGATAACTTCTAACATAACATTACAATACAGTTAGGCTAATATAAAGAAATCTCTTGCTACCTTTTACCTGGCTGGATACACTAACACAGGCTTTTCTGGTGTAACAAAGAAATCTGTGACCCTTCAGAATGTGTTACTGTAGCTCTGTCTACCTGCGACTGTGACTTTGTGGGAAAAATCAAACCTGGGCAGATGCCTTACTAAAAACTATATAAGAATGACGTTCTTTTCACTGTTAGTCTCGTTTGCTGTTACAGGTCATTTAAGACAATTGTATGAAAAATGACAGAGTTTCAGAAACATTAAAACGTTACATATAGTCACTTTAATATACAAAGTAAAGCAGGTAAAATGGTGTATACTTCTTTCATGGTGCTCTTTAAGTGTGCTGGCATGTGTATCTCATATATTAGAGTTGTATTTCCTCACTTCATCAGTTGAAAAGCTTCTTTGAAATGATGGTTGAAACATGATGGTGTTTCCTGTTTGTGCTACATTCAAGCCAGCTGATTGTGTACAAAGATATCAGCTTTTTTCTTTATTTCCTGTCACCGTTTCCAACCGATTGATGTCATTTTTACTGAATTCACTGCTGCACCATGCAAATATACATTTATTTATTCTCAACCTCCCATAATAAAGAGATAAACCTCTGCATTTATTAGGTGTTTGGAGACAAAGACTATGATGGCTTCTATTATGGTGAGTCCGGTGGTCTCTCTGGTTATGTGCCAAGTAACATGGTGGCTGAAGTCCCAGTGGAGGATGAGTACCTGAAGCATCGCCTCATGCAGCAGGGATTCCTCCCTGTGGACCACACAGGTATCAACCCTCTGTTTCTGCAGGACACTGTGCTATAACAGAACACCAATGCAGGGGCAATATAACATAAAATAGGGTCTGTTTGCACTGAGCTGTGAATGTCTGTAACTGTAGAAAGCTACTAACGTTAAACAGCATGCTACAATAAATAAGAATAAGTTAAAGTAATACAGAAATCTTGAGTTTATATCACAAAAATGTGAGTGAATGTGAGTGTGTCTCATTGACACATGCAATTTCATTCGTTGAAGTTGTGTGATTTCAAAGGAGTGTTTGTGTGTTTGGGCCCACAGGCATGTCTTCAACGCCAGATCTGAGCGACGTAGCCAGTATCCCTGATGATTTGGTCGTTCGACGAATGGTGGCCATATTTGACTACGATCCGTGGGAAAGTTCACCCAACATGGACAGTGAGGTAAGCATGAACCACATTGTGTTTCTAACCACTTTATACGGATTTTGTCTAATCTGTTGTTTTAAATACAACAAAGTGGTTTGTAATGTTTCCAAACTCTTTTTGTCTCTCAAAGATTGAACTTGGCTTTCGTTCAGGAGACATCATTTATGTCCTAGGTGACATGGATCGAGATGGATTTTACTACGTGAGTGTCACCTCTACGATTACAATACAATGATTAGAATGAATAGTTCTTGCACTGACTATTGCACACAAGTTTAACTTTCACCTCTATTTTAGGGGGATCTGCACGGACGACGAGGTTTGGTTCCATCTAATTACCTGCAGCCACTACCCTGGAATTAGAAGAAAAGACCACGCTATAAGATGTTTGCTACCAATGCCAAGTCTCAGAGACAGTAAGAAATCTGCAGTTTTTGGGACAGTTTATGTGTCCAAAAATGTTTGTTTTTATTTTTCACATTATATTATTGCACTGCACCTACTTTAGATAGCAACTCAGTAAGGTGTCAATTCAAAGAAGCAACTAATTAACATTCTATAAGTACTCAGTCAGTATTGATCAGAATGCAACAAAGTGAAACAAGTTCTTGTCTTACAATTTTCAGGTATTTTATTTATTAAAAGGCAAAAAAATACAAATCATTTGGTGAAAAAAGTACAGAAAATACAAATCATAGCCTATGTATTTTAAAAATCCAAAAGTATCTTTATTCACTTTATATTTTCCCGCCTACTTTCCTTTTGCTTCTACTCTATGCACTTTCAAAGCCCAATATGAGCGAATGAATTAAAAAATTAAAGCTTAGATATACCATATATCTAGAAATGTAAACTGAATTACTTCAATCATACCATGACAATGGAGAGACTATTTTAGCCTTAATAATACACCTTTATTCTCCGTTGTTTTGCAGACCAGTGTGTATTAAAATAGTATATCCATATTTGCCTTATGTAGCAATTTTTATGTAAAATGCATTCACAACAGTAACTTTGTATCGGGGAAATTATTCATCATGTTATAAATGCAACAAGTGTATAAAGCAGAAACTGAAAATAAAGTCTCTTGAATTTGTACAATGCTCACCTGCTCTTTGGTAACCGTAGATCTCAGTTATAGCCTACCTGTTTGTACTGATTTTACTAAGTTAATTGAAATAATTTTCTATTCCGGCAGGTTATCACATTCACCTCTCAATTTCTAACAAATTAACATAATGTAAAATTAAATGACAAAATCAACAGAGAAATTCAGCAAATGTTCATGATGGGGCCTACATGTTTTAAAATCTTTCACACAGAGTCTGTTGGTTTCTTCTTGTACATTTCTCTGCAGCCAACAGTATACTCATCCATAAAGTAGGAAACACTACACTGTGTAGTAGAGTTTAGTAGTGCTTTCTACTTTATGGGTGACAACACTGTACATCAGTAGCTTCTGGTCGTTCCACCGCAAACAATGAAGACATGACGGGTCGGGTAAAGGCAAGTTTCCACACATTAAATAAACACAAGCACATTCTCTAACATCATTTTATAACTGAGAAACATGAAAATATTATGCACACACAGCATTTGGTAGAAATGTGCTCAAAGGTCTGCTGATATAGGACAATAATGAGACATAATGTAGTAACTCGTGTATATTTCAGTGCATTTTAATTGGAAAGATACAACAAATAAAAGCAAATGCAGTCAAAGAATGGTCAAAATTAAACAATTAAAGTCACTTGCTGTCAGGGCCTTACCATTGTTTGGACTCCCCAGAAGAAAGAAAACCCAGAAGTGAACGTGATCTTTTTATTAACCCTGTCTGAGCCACGTGGTTAACACAGGAAAAGCTCTAACAGTCACACACACACACGCATGCACGCACGCACGCACGCACACACACACACACACACACACTCTGGTGGGAATAGTATTTGAAACATGTACTCAGGTTTGTGACCATGTCCCTTTTACAGTTTTTTTTCGATTGCTAAACAGTCGGGCACAACTGAAGCCCCATGTGCAAAACACAACTCTTCACACACGTCTCAAAACAGGCTCAGTGCAGCCAAACACTATGCACAGTCCTCATCTAGGTAACACACGCTGTCACTCAGAACACACTGAGACACACACACTGTCACTCAGAACACACAGAGAGTAAAAACACTAGCATCAAACACCAAGACAGAACATACTAACTTCTCATCTTTACAGTTTGTATAATTTAAGTGACTTCATTACTTGCGCAGTTTTACTATAGTAAAGGTAAAGTGCTGTACATCCACAGTGTTGTGCACGTTGTGGTTAAAGTCATGGGGTAAGTGTGTAGAGTTTTGAAAACTGTATTTAAGCAATGCAAAACAAACTAGAGTTTGAACTGCTGCTGTGCAGACTGTAGTTAGAGTTTTACACATGTGGCTCCAGTTGTGCCCACTGTCGTTTAGCAGTCGAAAAATACTGTAGTAAGTAAATGATTATTTGTATAGGTTTCTGAGAAATGATTATTTTTGGAGATTTTTTAATTTATTTTATGTATGAACCTGTAACTGGTAGTTGTAGGTCCATATACTACTTTTTTGTAGTGATTCTAACAATACAGCATTTCAGAGTAGCCTATTATATATTTTTTATTTACAATTTTCCTCAGTAAAGTAACTGTAGCCATCAGATAAATGTTAAATGAAAGTTTCACGATCAAAAAATATTCAAAGTAACAGTACCTCAGAATTTGACTTAAATTTTGGGAAGTGTACTTAGTTACTTTCCACATCTGCACCCAAACACACACAGAGACACACGCACTCGCGCGCACACACACACACACACACACACACACACACACACACACACACACGCAAACACACACACAAATTACAAACCTACGCCCATGAGGCCTTAGCAGACTGCACCACTGCTGCTAAACGTTAGCTCATCCCTTTTAAGGACATGCAGTTATGAGAAGACACCTGCTTTAAAAAAAGGAAGTCAGACACTAAAGCAGATATATATTGATCCCAGTAATAATGTATGTGGTTGTGTAATGCTCTAAGGACAAAATACCCTTTACTGATGCAGCATTGAGGGATGTACTTTGACCGAAATAGCAACATATATGAAAGATAAAAAATTATTAGCAGACTTATTGATTGGGTATGCTTATTTTAGAGATGTTAAATGATTATGTTTGCAAAGGGAGCATGGTGCTCCTCAGCACTGTCCTGAAATATCTTTTACAGCCGTGCAAGTCCAAAATCTTCTGTATAGATCACAGGAAGAGATTTATATCTCATTTATATTTCTGAGAACTCATTCACGCCTGCATGTTTCTGACAAGGTGTGGGTGGGGGATGGTGGTGCAAGGCCCTTCCCTATCTCAGCAGCAAATGTGCAATATGCTTGCAACAACAGAAACTTCGCAAATAGAATATAGACGGGCCTGTGTCTTCCGTTGTCACGACAACCCAAACCTCAGAGTCACACCAAGTGAAATAAGAGGAAGTGGGGGAGGGGTGACACGCACAAACCGAGAGATGTCCTTGTGAGAAAAGAGAAAGAAGACAAGCAGACAGTAATAAGTAATGTAGCAGGTGAAAGGTTGTAAATGGAGGAATTGACAAAACGGCTGCAAGGAATCAGACACTAAAAGCACATGTCCTGTCATACAACACACATATAAAGGTTGTATTACTTTGCGATAAAGTGTCCATATGTGTGTTGTCCAACAAAACAAGGACTGAGCCTCTGCAGCAGGCGAGCATGACTGTGCATCCTGCTGATTATCTCAGCACTGTTGCACCAGTGGCTGTCCTTGCATCAGACATCTATTCCTGTGCAACACGGGATTACATCCAAAGTGATCTCCTCGAGTACTTAGGGTGGTGTAGATAGTCAGGGTGCCAACAACAAGCGCATCATCGAATGACACCAATAGGTACAGTATTAGGACACTGCTTAGGACTGATTGAATTATGTTTTACCTTTGCTAATTGATCTCAAGGAGTCAGTCCTCTTCTGCTGTGTAATGGTGCAAAGGTAGCTGTGAAAGTACTTTCCTTTGAAATGGTTGCTGCAGTTAAAGTTGTTTAGTATTGCAATAAAATATTAAAGAGTCTTAAAATCAGTTATGATGAATCTATCAAACATATGTGCTCACACACACACACACACACACACACACACACACACACACTACAAAAAGCCACCATTCCTGTCCTGTTTCTGTCCAGTCAAATGTCGTAACTTTCTAATTACTTCATGGCTGTGGGTTCGTTAGTAAGTCACGAAATGAGAGATGAAACTTCCCCAGGACTCCTAAACATTGAAATAAAATTCATGCCCTTTTTTAATTCGGTGTACAAGATGCAACTGCTACCTAAAATGAAATGCAAGCATAGTCCAAACTGCTTATCAGACTTGTTTGGTGCTGCCACACAGTGGATGTTAGAGGAGGTGACGCTCTGACTGTAACTAGTGTAAAGTGCATTACAGTAACCTAGATGGGAAGAAAACACAGCATGTACAACTTTAATTACAACATTGTGTTCTAATTTGTGTAAATGTAGACAGCAAAAATCCTAAAAATGCCAAATTTATTTTTTCCACAGCAGCAATCAAAGTTATTACATTAGGTTTTAAAAACAGCCGAGATAAAACATTGTGGACCAAAGTCTGAACCTTTTAAACACGCAACATGATTTAGATGATTCACCGGTAAGACGCTGCACTGTGAGAAAAGAACGTTCAGAGTTCAAATGTCTGCAGACGGGAAGGAAACACTTCAGTATCACAAGCGAATGTATTGTGATAACTATCACAACAGGCAGCAGTAACATCATGTACGATTAGTCATTAAAACTTTCTGTAACTGTGCAAACAAAAGTGAAAATGATTGACTATCAGTATTTTCAACTTCAGTGCAGTTTGTTGCAGAAATAAAATAGACAAAGTATGAGGTGTCAAGCTGCTAAATGTACAACAACTCACATTTGATACACAAAACAAAGAGAAATTACTTATGACACAGAGCATACAGTAGATTCACACACTTTAAAATATACATTACATTTCATATTTGTCATCATCAGTGGACATATAGACAGCAGTATGTATTTATAAATGTTGGAATTAAACGGAGGGAGACAGAGACAGGGCACTGGATACCAGCACTGACATGATGAGTAACACGGTGCTAACCAGAGCAACATGGCCTCCGGAGTAATACACCTGCCGTGTATTCAAGGGCTGCACTGGTCTGTAGGTTTCCACCATCTGCTTTCCATTGGAAAACTGAAGCTGGGAGAACGCAGCGAGCTGTGACAAAAATCACAACAGACAGGTTAAAAAGTAAAATGGTAAATTCTGTAAACACACAGGGTGGGCAAAGTGGTAAAAGAGGTATAGCCTACTCAAATGATTTACTTAAAGCTTTTCTAATGAATTTTAACTATGGAACAAACGACTATAACATGAATAGTGATACACCCATAGAGCATTATTAACCGATTCCTTCTCCTTAGCTCTAAGGCGTTTTTTTTTTTTTCTTTCTTTTTTTTTTTTTAATCATTTTCAGCTTAATGTTTTGGTTTTTCCAGGAAGCAACTGGTTTGATTTACTTTCACAGCTCTCATCAGTGTCCTCTTTAGCAAAAAAAAGAAAAAAGAAACAAAAAACACTACTTGCCCCCCATAATGTGTTCCTTTTTTGTAGCTGGGATTATGATAAAAAACATGTAGAAATGCAGAAAATGGTATTCAAATCTTATTTTTTTTTTTTTTTACAATTTTGTGAAAATAATAATACCTGGTTTCTGCTCAGAGGAACGGTGTTTTCAAACAGGCTCCAGACGGTAGCTTCATCACAGTCAGGTGTAGTGAGGGAGCCTTCATAACGGAAGTACTTGGTCATATTTTTTGGAGGAGGTATTAACATTTCCAGGGACACACCCATCAGTGTCGTGCTGTTGGCTTGTTTTATAAAATAACAAGAAAATGAAGTTAACATGAAATATGTTATAAGACAACAAATATGTTCAAGGTGACAGCCTTGTTTTAATTAATGTATGATTGAGGTGTTACAAAAGATGTTTATGACATTGTGTTATCTCATAACAATTGCACTTTAGCCTAATGCTACAATCAGCATGTAATGAGGCGCAATTATCTTATTTTTCCATGTAAGCAGATATGACTTACTGGGTTGTGTGATGTTTTTCAGAGCATTAATAAGGGGATCAAATTTCTTATTTGCAGACTTGGACTCCTGGAAGAATTAAATGTTGAAGTTACAAAAGTCACATTTTTGTAAAAGTTGAGACAACTTGCTCTAGATGATTGATGCTGAAGCTTTGTTAAAGGTTGATTGTTTTCTGTTGCTTTTGATCTACTAATTGTTTCATTCTTTTCCAAAAGAATAATTCAGGTTCTTTTTGTTTGTTTTTTATTATTACAGCATTAAAACTGCCCTTTGTAAAGTTACTTATTAACGGATGATGGCAAATTCCAGTGAATGCTGTTTTACAATGTGTTCAACCATTTCTTTGACATACCTTAGGGTGCAATTCTTGGGCCATTTATGTGTCTCTTTTTTAATTGAAGGTCATTGTTAATGGCATGTCTAGACAAATTTAATTGTAAGTCTATTACCTTCATTCATCAAAGCTGCATCTAAGATTTCAGAAGCTCTTTTTAAATTTAATTTACCACCAAGTCAACAATTATTGATTGATGAGATATAATCCTGTTATAAGTGTTGAGTCCTGTTCCTCTGTCCCAGTTATAACAGCTTTAAAATGTGTCAAAGTGTCTGATACCAGATGATCAATTATAATTGAAAAATTATGATTTTGTATGAACTTTGGGATCAAACCATATATCTTTGCAATTACTGAACCTATGGCCCACTTTCACTATATTTTCATAAGAAGGACTCTATTGCAGAACAACAAATATTGCACCTATTTCCATCTAACTTTTCTACCCGCTCTTTTTTTTTTTTTAAATTGCACAATAATCAAATAAAATCACCTCAAATAAAAATCCAAGAACCGCCACGCCTGTGTGGTCTTTTGCAGCCTGGGATAAATTGTTGTGTTCTTCTTTTATGTGGACAATATGCATCTGTAGATGGCATACAATATAAAATAAATATTAAATATTTCAGTTAATTGAAGACAGTACACAAGATGGCTTCATCACATAGTTGCAGTATAAGACACATAAATCCCCACATTTCTTACCTCCATTGGAAATTGTTCTCCATCAATGGTGTGTTCGGATCCTGGCCCTCCATCTTTTCCCCAATGCAGGTGAAGTTGAACTGCCTTGTAAGGTGTAACCAGATTTCCTCCTTCGATCCGTATACTAGAAGGTAAATCCAGTTGAACTAGAAAAAAATATTCAAGACATCATTTCAAAATTCAGGCAAAATAACACCCCTCAGTGATGATTACATTGGGACTTTTTTGGATTTGGCTACAGTGCAAAATTTGAAGTGCTCATTTTCAGGTTCATAATTGTATTAAGAGGTTTTACCAGAATAGGTTTACGTGGTTTAATTTTCAAAAAACACCATATTTTTGTTGTACTGCACATTGCTGCAGCTCCTCTTTTCACCCTGTGTGTTGAGCTCTCTGTTTTAGCTACAGAGTGAGATATCTCACTTCTGTTCCATCTTTGTTGGGAGTCGCACATGTGCAGTAGCTAGGTAAGGACTACTAGCCAGTCAGAAGCAGAGTATGAGGGCGTGCCACGCTAGCAGCTAGGCGAGCATTATAAGGTGTGTTACAAAGTGACCCACGTTTGTCTCTGAAGTAAAGGCTGCACTGCAATAGAGCTGTTTGGAGCAGTTTGTGAACAGTGTTTTCTGTTGGAGATGGTAAGTCCCTTTGGGGTGGACTTTGGGCTTTTTCACTTTGTAAACCTATAACATGCACAAAAAGATATATAACACAATAAAAGAAAGGGAAAAAAGGCCATAAAGCATAATATGAGCACTTTAAAAGATTATCAATGTTTTGCAGCTTCTTTGGGCTTCTGGTCTTTTGCAAATTTTTTATTGTTCCAGAGGAAGTGTGTCTGTAGAACCTTTTTTACATTCACTGTTATCCATTTTACTACATCTTATACCATATAAGATAATTATCTCAATGCTTTACAACTTAGGTAATTGCCTTATGACTATTTTACAGCCAGTTGTCTTTAGTCGAGTTGATTTAATATCACTCATTGACTTATTCTCTTTTTACCAAATCTTCTTTTTCATATTAAACTGCAATTATCAAAAAGACATACCAGTGTGACCGTTGTTTATGAGGCGACCGTGAAAAGCCTCTTGATATCCAGTGAAGTGAAAAGGAGTGAGCCGTTCATCTGGTAGTACTCTCCTTGTGACAATGTTCACTGGAGACTGAGATCTGCCAATGCAGTTCTGTGAAACCACTCCCCATTCTTCTGGACCTGTGAAGGCAGGAGGGTGAAAAAAGGTAACTCCACAACTACATATTTCCTTATTTTATTTAAACTGTTAATGGCTTGCCTTGAAGTTTACCTGTGCATGTGTGATTGCATGTAACTTGGGACTGGTAGCACCAATCTGCCAAAACATGTTTGAGTCATTTAATAGAAGAAAAAAAAACACAAGAAAAAAATACAAGCTTCCAGCTGAGGAATATTTATGAGAAACAAATCTTTGAAAGTTCTTTGTAATGAATAAGACCAAAACACTCTAAGTTGAATATCATGCAACGTATTCAAAAACAAAAAATCCTGTCTACACTGACTACATTTTTCAAAGTCAAATAAGTGAATTAGTTTTTATCCTTAGTGAACGTACCTGCCCCTGAGACAACCTTTGTGAGAGATGCAAACCAAAATAAAACAGGTACAAGCAGCATTGTGAATGTACCGTATCCTTCTGAGTCTGCCTGCTTTGACTTGAACATTTTGGAAGATGATGGCAGAAACAGAGTTCAACCAGTTTGTTATAAGACTGGTAGACGCACCTATTAATCCCACCCACACCTAATGCCTACGTTTTATGACTCCTGATTCTCATCAGTTTATGATGCAGTTTATGATGCAGTTTAGATTTGTTGACAGAAAAAATCTCCACATCAGAGAAATCATTAAGGTGCAACAAGGATTTTTTTTTTCTTGATTACTTCTGGGAGGCAGAGTTATCAGTAAAGTATCGGTAATTCACGGTTATTAGTCGCAGTGCTACCGTCAGCTGGTTTGAGTCGAGCTTAGACGGCCCAGTTCACATCACTGCATCTTTTCTCTGCGATGTTCTAAAACAGTTTAATCTCTTTGTGAATCTTTGGTCTGAACTGGGCTTACGATTCACGCAGAGGCAAGAGTTATAGTACGTTCCATTTACCTCGGAACTCGTTAGGCGTAGCTGGGAATGACGCCACACGCGAGTTGAGCGTTCCATTTAAAATCAGTCAGATTTGTCATTGTGGGTTCTAGTCAGGTTAGCCATTGTTAGCAATAACAGCATAACGCTGTTTCCTGTCCATACAATCAGCGTGACAACATGTACACAGAAATTGGATAGCAATGTACGACTGATTTAGTGAGACAGTAATAACACAGAATAGCTAATAACTCTATGTAGCTTTCAGTACTGTTGATGCACGGGGCATCCATGTTGGATTTTGAGCTGGGGGGCCTTGGAGGTTGTCCATCCATCCATCTTCGTCCGCTTATCCGGTGTCGGGTCGCGGGGGGAGCAGTTCCAGCAGGGGTCCCCAAACTTCCCTTTCCCGAGCCCTTGGAGGTTGTCGAGCTCCTTAATCCGAGTTCCGGGGGCGTGTTTCCGACTTCGAACTCGGAAAATCCGACTTCCGAGTACAAATGGAACGCACTGTTACTAATTTCCAAGCTAGGTTAGTGACACAATGTATTCTTTACCCAAAAGTCGACTCTGACGATGTGATTGACAAGGTTGTGGAGAAAAGCAAACTCTGCACTATGGCCGTGCACTGTTCTTTCAATGTTTTGGTGGAGCAATTGCATTATGTAGGCTAGGCCTAATACTGTGCTTTAACGTTGCACCTTTGTAGCCTTTTTGTGCTGAATGTGCCTTTAGTGGAGCGTCTCATGTCGTACCTGGCGATCTCTGCCGACGCTCTCAAATGTTGAATTGTTGTCGGCATATGTCACTGTAGTGATACTGCTGCGTGTCGTTTTAGTGAGTGAATTTCGGCATTCTGTTCTATGTGTTTTTGCTTTTTACCTCAATGTTTGGGTGGGGTTGGTGTGGTTTGACAATAGGGCCGGCATGTTGCAAACGCCGTTTTTTGATCCCAGTCCGTTACCGGCCACGTGTGTAGCCATGCGAAGGTGGTGTTGGAGTAAAGTCCCTAGGCCTCCTGATAGAATCTGAGATCACTTTGGTGATAAAACCTCTTCCTGTCGAGGAGATTCTTGATCGCTCACATGAATCTCACTGCTCCAAGCTAAAGAACCTTTGAACCCTCAACTCTCTTTGAACATTTTCTGTGGCAACAGTTACAACAGGACAGTCTTAGTGTCAAAACTCTTACTGGCCATTTTTGTCATAATAAATTATGCTTACACAAAGATGTATTATCCAAGAAATGTTTTCATTGTGCTTATTTAATCTCATGTTAAAGCTTGTAGCCTATCAATAAATGTATACTAGTATGCAAGACGTGTGTCAAGTGATTCTGTTACCTAATAGGCCATGCTAGAATGTTGATATAGGCCTAATTTAGTGATGGGAACATATTGTTCTGCGTGTACAAATTAAGTTTAATAACATTTTTCTTTAAATTCTCTAATAAAACATTTATATCTTAATCCTCCAGAGAAGAAGAAGGAGCGACCCCCGTCTCATCCCCTCCTCTTAGAACAACCCGTGAGACGTTGGAGTTAAAACCAACTTCTCCCGTTGTTTTGGGGGGGCTTTTTCTTCCCTATAACTGACAGGGCTTCTCCTGTGACACGGGAGCTCTGAGTCTAGTCACACAGATAGAGTTCAGCGGAGTGAGACAAAATGTCTCGCACTGAGACACACACACACATACACGCAACCTCCTCGTTTTTCTTTTATCCTCCACTGTTTTAAGATGTTGTCGGTGCATTTTTGAGATTCAGTCTTTTTGAAGATTTTCTGTATTTTCAGTGATTTTGCGTCTATTAGCCTAATTCAATAACCTTTGTTTTACAAATTGGAAGTTGTTGTTTTTTTCGTTCAAGTGGATCATTTTTGGACACAGCAAACGAACAGTGACTCAGAAGCGAACTGACTTTACCTAGGCTATAAAAGCCTGCTCATCAACTCATCATCAGCTCTGTCTAAAGCATGGTTGTAGCAAATCATTCTGACCCCTGTAGAAAGGCATTCTCTATGGGCCCCTCCCCACATCTACAGCTATTCATTCTAGCATCTTTTTGGGCCCTTCTTACATGAGGGCCCTGGCCCCTGGGTACTCAGTCACCCAGTCAGGTTATGTCATTCTACTCTATTCTTCAGAATATTTAATTAATGAATCCTTTCCTTTATTTATAAAGTTGTGTCTGTATTTGTTTTCTTCAATAGACTCTGGGTCAATTTGAAGGTGTCAAGAATTTCACCGCATTCAATCTGAGACTGATTAAATGTTATATTGTGATTAAAATCTTATCTGTGTTCAATCCATTCACAAGTATTGAGTTTCTTCCACTCCAAAAGGAAGTGGTCCACTATTGATTCATACATTTGGTTGATAAAACTCATTTTAAAATGAATATTAAAATCTATGAACGTAGTATGATTACACTACAAGTATACTACTCATTCTAGTCCAAATTAGAATCAGAATCAGAATAGGCTTACTTCATTGATCTCCCTCAGGGAAATTGTTTAGTTGCAGTTGCTCACAGGCAAAAACTAAGAGGTTACTTTTACTTTTTAATAGGCCTATGTATGTAGGCTATCTTTTAACTTGTGCAATGTGTTCTGTGTATGTATATCTATATTGATCAGTGAGAGAGGGCACAAATACTATACACACTTATATGACTGCATATATAGCAATATACTTATATTACACTATCTACACCATACTCCTCAGTGTTATGACCTGTTTCACAACATTTGCATAAGTATTAACTGATTCTTCATAATATCAACCAGCTGAGGAAATCACAATCAAATTTTCTTCAGAAAAATTTGCCTTTCCATTCTTGAAGCTTCATCTTTTGGGCTAATTTTATGGCGACATTATGAGAGTGTATGGTATGTGATTAGATGTAGTTTTAACAATTTGGTTTTAAATTCTAAGAGCAGAAATTACAAGCTTGTTAAGTTAAAGAGATCATTTCGGTTTTGGGAGATGAAGTGGTGCCAAAACTGCACAAGATAGAGAAAGAAAATAAAACAGTAGCAGATGTACAGATACAGATGTGTATATCCGTTTACTTCATGAAACAGAAGTGCACTATGAATGTATAATAACATCAGCAATGATTGAACAAGATAAAACGTTATTCCTCCTGATAGATTTTTCTTTATCTTTATCTTTAGCAAAGATGTTCAATATAGCCTGTATTGGCCTACATAGTAAATATACAATATATTCATACATCATAAAATAAAAGTACAATGGTAGATATGTCTACATGTAGAATAAAGGTAGGTGCAAATTATAAATGATTGACCGAAATTCTGACAACAGAATACTGACTTTAAACTCGGAATTCTGACTTTAATCTATTTTCACGTGTTGCCCAGACTGTTAATGTTGCCCTAATCGTCTTCCGTATGCAATGGTTAAAAAAACTGCAGGTGCACGGTAGGTGGATCTGTGTCACTGCATGACAAATGTTATTAATTACAGACATAGAAAAATGGAATATTGAAATGGTATGAACTCTATATCTGTAATGGTTTAGGAAACCAGTGTTTAATAATGATTGTTAGTGTGGTCAACAAGCATTTGAGTAGAACGTTATTTTACGATATACTACCATGTGACTTTAGATCATAGACAGTAAATTTTAGATTCACAGTTCGCAGTTCTCCTGAATGCAGCACAGTGACGTTCCGTACACGGAGGCGAGATTACCATTGACATATCCCACTATGGCCAAGACCCGCCCTTCAATAGCGTTCACACACTACTATTGGCCAGGCGTCCTATCCCCCGACCAATCCCCTAACCCTAACCTTAACCACTCGAGGTGAAATGCCTAACCCCAACCAATCAGGTTGCTTCGTAGAGCGGGTCTTGGCGTGGCCATAGTGGGATCATAGACAGTGAGTGGGATTCGTAATTTTGCTAGACGGAGCTGAACGTCATCCTCCGTGCTGCGTTCAAGAGCACCTGACTGTAGATCCCTGGGTCGCATGACTCGCGTCTGCCTCCGGTCAGTTGTCACTAGCTAAAGGTTAGCGGTGTCCCGGTGTTCTGTCGATCTATGCTGCCTTGTCGAAAAATGCTACCGTAGCGCAAATCGATAGTAGAGTCTATCGAGTCGCGCTGCCCTATCGAAATGTGCTTCCTTATGTGTTCCCATTTCCAATTGTGCAGGCAGGCTGAATCCCATAGAGATATAACTCTAACAGTATTGACATCTTATGTTTATTTGAGAATATTTTGATACTCCATTATATCTTTATTGAATATTTCAGTGGTAGCATATTCTGATAGACAAATATACCCTATCAAATAATGCTCCCCCAACAGAATCATTATATATTGCACCACTACTCACTCCATGTGCGCACATGGAGTGACAGTGCGCACTGTCAGGAGATAAGGAGCATATTTTGATATTCTATTAAATTATATTTATTGAATATTTCAGTGGCAGTGTATTCTGATAGACAAATATACCCTATCAAAAGGTACAATGAATAAATTATTCATTAGATATTACTCCATTAACCACAGTATCGACCGTATGTTTCGACCGCAGGGTTGCATAGATTTATGGGCGGGGAATCAGACCATGCTTGTGGGTCGTGCGCATGCGCAGAACCGCCAAGTAGCACATCTCGATAGGTAGCATAGATCGATAGAACACCCGGCTGTGATGGACCGCTGGAAGGGCAGAGTGGCTTTGGTGACCGGAGCCTCGGTCGGGATAGGGGCGGCCATAGCTAAAGAGCTGGTCCGGTACGGTATGAAGGTAGTGGGCTGTGCCAGGGACGTCGAAAAAATACAGGTTTGCCCTGAATTTAAAAGTTAGTTTCTGGACTGTGTACGTTAACGTTAGCTAGCAGTCAGGGTTAAAATGATCATGTAACGTTACCAGCCAAATGCTTTTGAACATGTAACGTTAGCTAACGTTACTATCTATTTGGCTGGTGGACGAAAAAGTTCATTTTGAACCCTAAAAGAAGTCCACCTGAGGCAAAAAGAACAAACCAATGTGACGCAGCCAGAGAAGATAACCGCAGGGTTGCTACCGTTACATAAACTGCCAAAGCCTTCGTCGATGAAATGTTAAAGTACAAGTTAGAGATAACGTTAACTGAAAGTAACGTGAATTAAAGCATATTCAAGCTGTTTTTGTTGGCTGCAAAAAACACAAAGGGCTTTTCTTTTCCTGTAAGTTACTGTTTGTCATGGATTTCTCAATAATATACGATAATAACGTTACATCATCCATCAATCAATATATAGCTACTAGTTAATAGTTAATACATGGTTTCTTCCAGTGTTTTACAGCTAACATCATAAAAGTTGAATGAAATAAAACATTGTGATGTGATGCACGACGTAGCCATCTTTGAAAGTGAGCTCGGGGTCCTCTGAGTTCAGACGACTTGACGAGTCGTAAATACGACCTCGGGGGCGTTCTTTTTGCAGCTTCCGGGTCGTAACTCCGGAAAACAACTCGTAAAACGACTTCGGGGGACAAAAAGAACGCACCATAACCTTTATAAGCAAAGGGGCAGAGGTGCCATTCCACACAGAAAATGTCATACATTGAATGAGTGTGGCTTTTGTTCATGCTGTATTATTCTAGTTTAATCAATCAATTAACTTATGTTTCCCTGAAGCAATTATTAGTGTATTTACCAAATTAAGGACTTTAAAGAATACAAAAGTGTAACAATAAGTAATAGCTATCATAAAAAGGCCCCTATTCAAATGATCCAAAAGCTAGCATACTAAGATTGTATTTACAATGTTTTCTTGCTGTTGCCTTAGATGTGAAATGCTTTGCCCTAATCTACAGATTTACAGTATTTTTGTTGATGTGAAAATAAAACTTCTGAATGGATGGTGGGGTGGATTGTGTGAACAACTGAGTTAACTATGCGGCTGATTTTCTGACATCTTTTTCATTTTTGATTACAGAAACTGTCAGATGAGTGTCAAAGTACAGGCCACAGTGGTGTGTTGGTACCTTTCAAGTGCGACTTGAACAACGAGGAAGAGATTCTGTCCATGTTCGCTGCCATCAAAGCGCAGCACAAAGGGGTGGATGTGTGCATCAACAACGCTGGCTTGGCTCATCCAGAGTCACTGTTAAATGGCAACACCAGTGGCTGGAAGAACATGATGGATGTAAGAGCTTTGTGTTTTATTTTAAAAAGGAAATATAATATATAATGAAAAAGCACAGTTGTAAATTAATTTAGCTGCTTTTATGTCTGGGTCCTCCTGGTATTGTGCATGCTGGCTCACTGTCATGGTTTACTGGGACACTTGAATAGAGGAGAGTTAAGGTTATTAGTAACACATTTATTAGAGCTGGGCAATCTATCCATATTATATCGATATCGTGATATGAGACTAGATATCGTCTTAGATTTTGGATATCGTAATATCGTGATATGGCGTAAGTGTTGTCTTTTCCTGGTTTTAAAGGCTGCATTACAGTAAAGTGATGTCTTTTTCTGAATTTACTAGACTGTTGTAACTGTTCTTTTATTTGCCTTTACCCACTTAGTCATTATATCCACATTATTGATGATTATTTATCTAAAATCTCATTGTGTAAATATTTATTTAGTCAACACTACAATATCGTTGCGGTATCGATATTGAGGTATTTGGTCAAAAATATCGTGATATTTGATTTTCTCCATATCGCATATATCATATAAGTCAAAAATAGTGAAACATTACTTTAGATCAATGAAGCTTCTTAAGGATATCAAGCAGATCTTGAGTCCAGTATGAACTAAAAATAAGAAAACGTCTCCTACACCTTTTGACTCATTTATAGTTTTCAAAGTGGCTAAAGTTTTTTTGTGTGCATAAGAATTAATGATTAAGTTATCTTTGTGTGCATGAAGGGAAATTCCAATGCCATTTTTTTTCACTACAGGCCTACATTTCCTGGAAGGTATTAATATATTTTGTATTATGTGTCTTGTAGATCAACGTTCTTGCATTGTGTATATGCACACGTGAAGCATATCAGTCAATGAAAGAAAGAAGTGTTGACGATGGGCACATCATAAACATAAACAGGTACAGTTTTATTTACTGATGATGCGCAATAATGGTCATGCTTGTGAAACTCAGTTCAGTTTGACTGTAAAATATTGAATATCATCATCAACATGTGAGTCACAATATCCTGAACCCTAAGGAACCTTTCAAATTTCCCGTTCTGACCAACCAACAGTCAGAAACCTAGAGTTATTCAGTTAACTATCAAATAAGACAAATGAAAGTTGCAAATCCAGATGCTCATAGTAGGAAAAGTTTGGCATTTTGCTTGAAAAATTACTCAAACTATAATTTTCTTGCATACATTAGTCAAATGCGGTGTTCAAAGAACAATTAAAATTTCAGAGATCTTTCAAAATTCACAAGTACTAGAGACTGAGATCATATCAATGCATTTAGTTAAATGCTGGGGTCCGTTTCAGAAAGCAGGTTTAGTGAAAAGTCTTGAGTTAGTTAACCCTGAGATGAGGGAAACAGAAAGAGAGGTTAACCAAACCTGAGAGAGAGGGGGGACTCCAGCCCCTTTCAGAAAGAGAGGGAACTTAACCTCAGAGTCTGTTACTATGGTAACTTAACCTCAGAGTCAGTTACTATGGGAACTTAACCTCAGAGTCTGTTACTATGGTAACTTAACCTCAGAGTCATATGGGAACTTAAACTCAGAGTCACTTATGGGAACTCAGTCTGTAAACCTAACCTGGTCTGGAGCAGGTTTTCTTCTCTCAGTCTCCTCCCTCTGACACAGTGCTCTTTTAATTCCTCATTCATTCATTCATTCATTCAATCTGTATCAGGCACATTTTAGACCAGATTTGTGTTGGTTCATTAACGTGTTAGGCAGACTATAAAACTTTTTTTTTTTCTCAAAACATGGCATTTCCTTTTGTCGACGATCCCGTTGATGAAGAAGCTGTATTACTTCACAGGGAGTTAAACATACGTCTGGAGACCCCGACTATAGATGCATTTTCATTTCCAGATAACTACCTATTTGAGCTGTATCGTTTTTCTTCCCAGTCCATCAGTTACGTAGCCTACATAACCTTATCCGTCCTCATATCACTAACGTCACCCATCTTGGACATGCTCTTACATCCCAGCACATTCTTTATCGCATTATGTGTTTTGCAAACGGCAGTTTTCTTTACAACATTGGTGATGCGGAGCATATTAGTAAAGCCACTGTAGCAAAGCGCCGTCAGCGGAGTGTGACTCGCTCTGAAACGTTCCCTGGACACAAACCAGTGAGAGCCATTAAAAAGAAATAAATGATTATAAATTTTAATTCTCTTAATGATCATGGTGCTGCAGCCTCAGAATGGGATTAGTAGCTTACTTTTTTGCCCGCAGGATTGCACCTGAATTAAATTATAGGTGTAATACCATTCCAGTTTTCACCAGTAATATTATAGGCTACCTGTGATTAAATATGAAATTAATACACTATATTAGAGCTTATGCATTGACTCGAGCAGCAATTTTCTCCCACACCAATTCTCTCTCATTTGCAGCAACCGTGTTGCTTCTTTTAAACAAAATATATGTTCAAACTCGCTGTATGTGTGCATGAGTAGTTCCAGTTCCAGAGGTGTAAAGTATGCCGACCAGTTTGTTTGTGGTTGTTGCCATGGTGAATCATAGTATCATGGCTCCATTCATGCTGCCTTTTTATAGTGGTGGTACACGTGCTAAACCCTGAGTCAACCTACTCTGAGTTGATTGAACCAACTCAAATCAGCTGTTCTGGAACCAAAAACTCGTGAGTTTCCACCTCAGGGTAAATCAACTCCAAGTTCAGAATTTGTTACACCTCCTTCCTGAAACGTAGTGTTAATTTTGTCACCTATTTTTAATTTAGTCTTAGTCTTAGTTTTGTGCCAACATTTTTTGTTAGTCAAGTTTTAGTCGACTAAAAGTCTCGTAATTTTAGTCTAGTTTTAGTCAAAAGAGAACTCAAGGTATCTTAGTCGAGTTTTAGTCGACTAAAAGTCTCGCCATTTTAGTCAAGTTTTAGTCAAAACATTTTAGTCTTTTTTTAAATAAATTATTTCTGATAACCATTTCAGTCAAATAGTTATAAAAATAAATAAATGATATAAAGTTATATAAATATTGAGCCTCTTCCTTATTTCACCAGTAAACGACAAAAAACAACCAATGCATGGGAAAAGGATATTTTACAATAAAATAAATGCAGCACGAAACTGGCGAGGCGTATTTCAAGTGAACGTAACATATGTGTTGTTTTTCAGACTGTCGTACGCCTCGTGTTGGAATCCTACACAGTGATATAGAGACAAACCTTTACACCGTTTAGCTGTCAGCATTGTAACCCTTTTATATATGTCAATGATTGTAACCGTGTTTACTCCAACTGCTAGCTAACAGTATGCTAACGTTACCTGCTGCCAACTTTTATATACAGTGCCTTGCGAAAGTATTCGGCCCCCTTGAACGTTTCGACCTTTTGCCACATTTCAGGCCTCAAACATAAAGATATAAAACTGTAATTTTTTGTGAAGAATCAACAACAAGTGGGTTCCAATTATGAAGTGGAACGAAATTCATTGGCTATTTCAAACTTTTTTAACAAATAAAAAACTGAAAAAGTGTGCGTGCAAAATTATTCAGCCCCTTTTTTACTTTCAGTGCAGCAAACTCTTTTCAGAAGTTCAGTGAGGATCTCTGAATGATCCAATGTTGACCTAAATGACTAATGATGATAAATAGAATCCAGCTGTGTGTAATCAAGTCTCCGTATAAATGCACCTGCTCTGTGATAGTCTCAGAGGTCCGTGTAAAGCGCAGAGAGCATCATGAAGAACAAGGAACACACCAGGCAGGTCCGAGATACTGTTGTGGAGAAGTTTAAAGCCGGATTTGGATACAAAAAGATTTCCCAAGCTTTAAACATCCCAAGGAGCACTGTGCAAGCGATAATATTGAAATGGAAGGAGTATCAGACCACTACAAATCTACGAAGACCCGGGCCGTCCCTCTAAACTTTCAGCTCATACAATGAGAAGACTGATCAGAGATGCAGCCAAGAGGCCCATGATCACTCTGGATGAACGGCAGAGATCTACAGCTGAGGTGGGAGACTCTGTCCATAGGACAACAATCAGTCGTATACTGCACAAATCTGGCCTTTATGGAAGAGTGGCAAGAAGAAAGCCATTTCTTAAAGATATCCATAAAAGTGTCGTGTAAAGTTTGCCAAAAGCCACCTGGGAGACACACCAAACATGTGGAAGAAGGTGCTGTGGTCAGATGAAACCAAAATCGAACTTTTTGGCAACAATGCAAAACGTTATGTTTGGCGTGAAAAGCAACACAGCTCATCACCCTGAACACACCATCCCCACTGTCAAACATGGTGGTGGCAGCATCATGGTTTGGGCCTGCTTTTCTTCAGCAGGGACAGGGAAGATGGTTAAAATTGATGGGAAGATGGATGGAGCCAAATACAGGACCATTCTGGAAGAAAACCTGATGGAGTCTGCAAAAGACCTGAGACTGGGACGGATATTTGTCTTCCAACAAGACAATGATCCAAAACATAAAGCAAAATCTACAATGGAATGGTTCACAAATAAACATATCCAGGTGTTAGAATGGCCAAGTCAAAGTCCAGACCTGAATCCAATCGAGAATCTGTGGAAAGAACTGAAAACTGCTGTTCACAAACGCTCTCCATCCAACCTCACTGAGCTCGAGCTGTTTTGCAAGGAGGAATGGGCAAAAATGTCAGTCTATCGATGTGCAAAACTGATAGAGACATACCCCAAGCGACTTACAGCTGTAATCGCAGCAAAAGGTGGCGCTACAAAGTATTAACTTAAGGGGGCTGAATAATTTTGCACGCCCAATATTTCAGTTTTTTATTTGTTTAAAAGGTTTGAAATATCCAATAAATTTCGTTCCACTTCATGATTGTGTCCGACTTGTTGTTGATTCTTCACAAAAAATTACAGTTTTATATCTTTATGTTTGAGGCCTGAAATGTGGCAAAAGGTCGAAAAGTTCAAGGGGGCCGAATACTTTCGCAAGGCACTGTATGTCAATGGCTGCCAAGTGTAGTGTTAACTAGCGCCCCATGCAGCGATGTTTCGGTTGACTCTAACGTCCGTTTAGGAGCATCAGAGAGAAGCGCAGGCATTTAAGTGGCACCAAAATCTGCGTTGCTATTCGGTCCGGTAGATAACGGTCGTTAGGGCAACTGTCGGTGCCGTAGCACCGGGTCTCGGTAACAGCTGAATATTCTATCTCATGATGAAAAAGTAGAGACGATTGTAGACGAAAATGAAGAGAGATTTTATCTTAGTTTTTATTTTATGCTAAACATTTTAGTCTCGTCTTTTTTGGTCAACAATAATGCATGTTAATTTAGTCTTATTCAGCGTTTTTGGACATTGGCACAGTCTCGTCATCGTCTCGTCTTAGTCATGGAAAAAAAGGTCGTTGACGAACATATTTAGTCTCGTCTCCTCTGAAGAAATTAACACTACTGAAACGGGCCCCTGTTGCTGACCTGGTTAATCTTTCCTACAACTCCTAACATCTTCTTCTTCTGTTGCAGCATGAGTGGACATCGTGTAGTACCCAGTACTGATGTACATTTCTACAGCTCCACCAAGTACGCTGTGACGGCCCTGACCGAGGGCCTGAGACAGGAGCTGCGTGAGGCCAAAACCCACATCAGAGCCACAGTGAGAGATACTAAAACAGATTTACACTTTACTCAACACATTCATGCATTTAACATGTCCAAAGCCAAGCTCAATTTAAAATTTACCAAAGCCAGTGCCATTACATAATTAGCATAATTAACATTTACTAATAATAACATTAACTTTATTTATAAAGCACCTTTACAAACAGAGTTTACAAAGTGCTTTGACAGGCAAAGCAAGGAAAAAGCAGGATACCCAGAGGTCAATTAAAGAACAAAGAGCTAAACAGTAGAGCCAAACATTAACAAGACAAAACTGGGTGAGTAAAAACGAGAAGACAAAAGACGCAAAACATAGTAGTGAGAAGACAATAAAGCATATATATAAGCAATACAATATAAAAAGGATAAAAAAGGCAATAAAAAGAGACAATAAAAAGAGACATCACATTAAGCAAGCCTATAAAAATGGGTTTTGAGAAGTGATTTAAAAGAGTTCACTGATTCTGCGAGCCTTATCTTCGCGGTCAGGTCATTCCAAAGTCAAGCCACCCTGATGGCAAAAGGAGCGGTTACCTCCGATTTAGGCCTCGACTTTGGAACGGCCACAAGGGCCCCACCCGAGGATCTAAGCCTGCGGGTCAACATCTGCAGGACCAATAGGCTCAAAAAGTAATGTATCCCACTTGCCATTGGACATTTTAAACGACATTAGGTAGTTTTAATTATTTACATGTTGATGTTCATATTATGCTCAACTTACGTTGCTTGTCTGGTGTGTGGTACTGCTGGCTGTAAATCAAATGCTCCTCTGGGATAATAAAGTTTCCTTGATCCACCTCTGCTATGGAACTAAGAGCCAGACCCAGACAAGCTTTAAAAGTGATCAGTGAAATCTTCAAAATCAATTCTGAGTCAACATTCTTTTATTATAAGACAAATGTTCAGTATTTCATGAAGTTTTCTCATTTCTGATAGTCCACTCTTGTTGCAGTGTATTTCTCCTGGTGTAGTAGAGACTGAATTTGCTCCTCGGCTCTACAGAGACAATGCTGATAAAGCTGCTGCTTCATATACTAAATTTAAGGTAAAAATATTATTCCTACACTTCCAGTATTATGGTTATAATTAGTAGCATATTATTCACTTTTCATCTCTCCTACAGCCTTTGGAAGCAATAGATGTTGCTAATTCGGTTACTTACGTCCTAAGTGCCCCTCCCCATGTCCAGGTATGTGATTTTTTTTTGTGCAAATTTTAGTGCTTTCTACAGTGACTGATGACACATGTTTTCAACCTTTGCTCCTTCACTGTTGATATCTCATTAGTTTACCCATAATGAGATAACCGTCACGTCTTTTCTTTCAGATTGGGGACATTCAGATGCGACCTGTGGAGCAGGTGTTGTAGTTCTGCACCATACAGACACATTCTTCCTCCCACTGGTTTACTACAATGACTATCTGATCATGGAATAAGTTTGGTATTTTGTACTATAACTTTGCACTTAAATAATTAAAAGATTTTGAAGATATTTGTTGCCCTTCAACTTAATTATTATACAGAAGGAAATTAGATTTGTAGCTCGGCAAGAACCATTTGGACCACAGGGATTGTTCCAGTGACAGCAGGGTCCGCTATGGGGACTGCCATTGGTGTCCAATTGTTGTCAAAAAGTTTTTGTCAGAAAGAATACAAAAAATACACAAATAATAAGAACATGAAAATATATATTTAAAGATCTTTTACATTTCTATCAGTAAAATATCCAGGAGAAAAGCTTCAATCTTCAATCCAAAAAATATTAGTAAATCATCCAACAAAATTGTTTGTGAAATATTAAGAACAAAACAAATCTGTAATATATACCCCCAAAAACTGTAAAATATCGTAACAAAATGTAGTAAAATATATTACTAAAATATGTGAAAATGATCGCATATGTCTGCGCTTTATTTTTAGTTTAGGGTCAATTAGCAAATGTTAGCATGCTAGCACCCTAAACAAAGATTGTGACCATGGTAAATTACACTTGCTTCTCATCAGCATGTTAGCATTGTGATTGTGAGCATGTTGCCATACTGACGTTAGCGTTTAGCTTACAGTACTTCTGTGCTCATTCACAGCCTCACAGAGCAGCTAGCAGCTGTAGACTCTCTGTTACTCAATAAATGAATGATTCACGGAATATCTGCCTCTATCATTTTGTCTCACCTCTATACATGCAAATATTTTTCAGTTCCATTTCTGCATTCATTCAGTATCATCAAACACACAGTATGGCCATATACTGTATAACTCCATCCAGACAGGTGTGGTCTATGCATTAGATAATCTCTCCTGTAGATAAGGGACTTCCTTCCAATAACATGCTTATGGTTGGGTGGTACTATCAATATAATGTACTGATTGTTTTTAGCTTGTGTCTATGAAAACACCTTCTACAAGACTTTGACCATTTTCATGTTTGCTAAGTTAGATAACCTGCGGTGATACTGGAGGTGTCCTTGGGGCAGGGCTCTCACTTATCGGCATTCAGGAAATACTTCATCGTTCAGTTTGGTGAGGTGCGGCCTCTCACACAATTTATACTTTTTTACAAATGCTTTTACAGTTGTTTTTCTCTGCATGGTTAGTATTGTCACAAAAAGTCCATAAACTGCAGGAAACATAACTTACTAAACATCATCAAAACAAGGCTTCACAAACCAACCATGCTGAAATTGGAACCAACATTAGTATAGACTTGAGGTATTTGTACTTGACTTGACTATATAGATTTGATGCTACTTTATACTTAATGCATTTCAGACAGACATTTTATTTTGATGCTTTGCTTAACAGCCTGTTGCTCCCCTGGATGTTGATAAATCTGTATTAGTGTTACAGGAGAGTCATGTCATAACCATATCTTGATGTGAGGATGCATAGTGTCTGAGATTTAATAATGTGTACTTTGATGTAGATTTAATGTTGTCTTCCGGTTTGTTTCATCAGTCATCATGGATGGTAATGGTAAACATTAGAAGAAACTCAAATGGGGAGGAAGTTGCAGAGTTACACAAATATATGTGATTGTTAGCTGAATGTCTACTCTCATTCATGTAAAGTTTTTATTGTACAGTATAGTATAACAGATGCCAGTGAGAGACATCTACACCTTCTTCCCAGAGCTTTCCAGGAGACATGAGAGTTGTGGCATACAGTGGAGACATTGAAGAAGAGTCCCCGAACACGCACAAGGAGAAAGCGGTCAGACTTTGCAAGACATTTTTAACTTTTTGAGAAATAAAAAGCCACTAGTTCCAGTCCTGGGTTACCATATGAACTACTGTATTACTACATACTAACCTGTACTGACACATTCCATGTTATGGAAATGTTGATATTTTGGAAAGCTGAGTTCGAAATTAGAGGTTTACGTAGCTTAGAATCAAATGAGAGTAAATGAGATCAATTTACAATATTCTAACCAAGGTGAAAGCATGTGAAAGTTTAAAAAAAAACTAAAATCCATAAACTCTTGATATCGGTTATTCAATTTAAAGTCATACATAGACTGCATTATTCCAAAACTAAACTTAATAGAATATTTGATTCAGTGTCTCTCATGTGTGATAGATGTGGCGGAGCCGAAGGTTCACTTTCACATTTATTCTGGTACTGCCCAGTACTGGACAACTTTTGGAGTGACATATTTAATTGGTTCTCTAAGCAATATAAAATAAACATTCAACCAGACTGTAACCTGGCAATCTTTGGCTCCTCTGAAAGGACATCGACCCTCCCTTCCCTTGGTAGCGGCCAAGAAATAGATTTTACTCAACTGGAAGTCTCCATCATCTCCTTGCTTTAAGAGGTGGCTCAACGAAATGGTTTGTGTTTCTAGGATGGAACAGATTCGCTTTAGCAGAGGGGATGCACCAAACTATTATGAGAAAGCGTGGAAGCCATTTTTGGCTTTACTTGATGAGACCTAAATGACCAACATATGAAACAGGCTTTTATGTATTTGTACGGTTTTATTTTTTTTTTGTATTTTTTCGGCACTGATTAAGGGTTTGATTCTCCTCTCTGGGCCTTTTTTTTATTTTTTATTTTTTTTTGTGCGAGTGTGTGTTTTTTTGGTTTTATTTTCTATTTATACTCCTGACGGTATCATGAGACAGGAAGCACTGGACTACTTTGGTTATTGGATGTATTCTCATATAGCCTCTGTCTTTCTTTTATTACTTAATTTACTTCATGTAACAATGTCAAATGCTGTATACCCATCTTGTATGTAGGTTTTTTCTATTTTTTGTAAAAGTTAAAAAAATGTTGATTAAATAAAAATAAAAAACTGATAATGTCCACTAGATGTCAGTGAAATAGCTCTTTTCAGGGAGACGAGGGTACTTGATGTATCGGATTCATAATTTAATATATATGCCTAGAAAAGAACAATGATAGCAAAAGCACACTACACTTATGCTGTACATCACAGACACACAGTTCTATTGTCTGTAAAATAATAATAATAATGACACACTAAGCACATTAAGTTGGATTTTGAACTTGAACTCTAATACAACTCACCTTTAGTATGTTTGATCTTAAAAATCAGATTTATTTGCATCATGGCATGGCCTGTGTGTGGTGTGTTGTCACTGTCAGAAATGACAGTACTGACTACAGAGGCTGTGGATGGCTCACCCACAGACCTGTGAGTGGCGCTACAAGATGGTTGTTATTACCGTAATTCTTTGAAGTGCGTAGAGTCATTGGAAGATGCCAACATGTGAACGTTGTAGAAAGACACACAGACCTGGAACTGGATCCCTTTGCTGAAGAGCTAGAGGGGAATCGGTACACATTCACCACAAGCATGTTGAGGGTGTTGTCCTACAAGTCATGGATATCTTTTTAATTTCAGATAGTTTCAAATATTTGGGCTTTTGAGCAACAAATAACTGTAGAAATAACTGAGATGCTTGAAGATACGGTCTTCTTTTTTTCAGGAAGATAGTCAATTGTTGGGAGCAAGAACATTACTGTATAATAAAATGATGGGAGACAGGACACTATTGTTAATATAGATAGAATGCAAAACCGATTTTACCTTGTCATAGTTGAAAAACGATGGAGGGTAAATAGGACATACATAGAACCTCTAAATCTCATTGACACCTCTTTCCTCTGCAAATCTCACAATTTGAAACTGCTGCTGAAAACGGGCAAATCTCAACAAAGCTAAAAGTTGACGTCAACTCGGTGGTTCCTCCTTATTTGGCTCTAGTCTCTACCTTTGTCACGCCCCAACATTTACATAGGCTACTCCACTGACCTGAGGTCAGCTTAGTCTTCTTAATCTAGGTTGCGCAGATCTTAGAAATGTTATAAATTCTCTTCTGAGACTTTTTTTATGCGAGAAATCAACTATGTAGAGGTAAAATATAGGCCGTTTTACGAAAATTGGTGTCTAATTGCAAATTTTTGTCCGACTGTGTGTCTCAGTTCAGCAGGAGCTCAGCAGGCTAATGTGACAGCGGCCGGTGCTGCCTCACCGCCCGGCGTGTCCTCTTTCACAGACCCCGGTCTGCTGTGAGCTAGATGGAGCTCCATCACGGCTGGCAGCCCGCAGTGCTCCATACCCGCGCAAAGTCACCGTTTCTGGGTTACTGGACTACCAAATGGCGAGGCCCTGATGGAGCTCCAGGGCCTGCAGCTAGCCGCAATCTTTATCCATAGGATTGAAGGGACACTAGCACAGCTAACAAAACCCCTCATAAATTGAAATCGGAAAGTGTAGCTAGCTAGCCGTGATCTTTAGCTCTACCCATAGGATTGAATGGACACTAGCAGCTAATGAAACCCCTCATATTCACAAAAATGCATTAAATTGAAATCAAGCTGTAGCTTTGTAAGACCTTAGTGTAGCTGTAATATGTGGCGCGACAAAATTCTTACTGTAAATATACTATAGTTATGCCGGCAGCCGGCCATCCCACGGAGCCCCGAGCCCTGGTTGTCCAGTAGCTAACCCAGAAACGGTGACTTTCTCCTGAGTATGGAGCGCAGCATGGCTGTCGCTGTCTCGTCAGACTGTGTGGAGCTCCTGAAGTCCGACACGTCTTACCAAATTTGCAATTAGCCATACATTTTCCTAAAAAACCCATATTTGAGCTTTATATAGTTGATTTCTCACATAAAAAAGTCTCAGAAGTGAATTTAGTAATGAAACATTGCAGTGTCTGAAATATGAGACCTGCTGTCTCGTCTCCAATGTATGTGTATGTCAACCAATCAGCGCACAGCTCATCTAAATATTCATGAGCATACCATATTTGGAAGAAAAGCTCTCGTTCCAAATAGGGCCAAAACACAGGGATGCATAAGGGCCCATAAAATAGCAACCGGGCAATTCTCAGCCCAATCAATGTTAGATACCCCATTAAGAGACCTTAAGGAACAGTGTGAAATACCCTATATAATCATTCTATCACCCCTTTAACAAGTTCTGGACTGCTTGTAAATGGGCATGTTTAACCTAAATGAGAACATAATCAGAGTTCATATATTGTTATTTAAACATTGCCTTGCAATGCAATAATACAGTACGAGTATGGATTTCTAATAAGTAACACAGCTTGATAAGCAACCCTTCAGGCTTTGCCCACTAGAGGTCACAAGCACAATATTATTACACGCATCCAGAATATTGATATTATGGTGGGTGCCCTCATATTTTTTGGTGGTAAGCAGAATCTGTTCACAAAGAGAAGCAAAAACACTGAATTTGTAGCTAATATGAATATATTTATTAAAGGATAATACACACTGGTATTATGTGTCTTTAGAAGTAATACAGTAAGAGCAGGCCTACATACTGTACAGGAAGAAAGGAGGCTCAAAGCATCATTTTTATAATTATTGTCAGATAATTCGTGCTAAATCCTTCTGTTTATTTTGTGTGTCTCTTATAGTCTTTGTATTTACAGCTTGGTTTGGCAACCTCCCTGTCAGTTGAAAACTAAACTGTTCCGATTGATTCATACTGTATGGAAAATCACTGGAGTTTAAAGGGGTGATAGAATGATTATATAGGGTATTTCACACTGTTCCTTATGGTCTCCTAATGGGGTATGTAACATTGGTTGGGCTGAAAATTGCCTGGTTGATATTTTATTGGCCCTTATGCATCCCTGTGTGTTGGCCCTATTTGTAACAAGAGCTTTTCTTCCAAATATGGTATGGTCATGAATATTTAGATGAGCTGCGTGCTGATTGGTTGAGCGAATTGCCATACGCACACATTAGAGATGCGCGGTGATTGGTTGAGCGAATCCCCAATACACACACATTAGAGATGCACGCTGATTGGTTGAGCGAATCCCCAATACACACACATTAGAGAAGCGACAGAATCTCATATTCCAGACACTGCAATGTTTCCTTACCAAATTCACTTCTGTGACTTTTTTTATGTGAGAAATGAACTATTTAAAGCTCAAATATGGGCCGTTTTACGAAAATTGATGGCTAATTGCCAATTTGGTAAGACTGTGTGTCGGAGTTAAGTGGCGGTGCTGCTGCCTCGCCGCCCGGCCTGCCTTCCTTCACAGACCCCGGCCTGGTGTGAGCTCGATTGAGCTCCGTTACGGCTGGCAGCCCTGACAGAGCTCCAGGGCCTGCAACTCCCCTCTTCCTGCTAGCCAAATGGCCCGTTGTGAGAGCGCGGTCAGCAAGCTTGTTACACCAGCAATCTCTTACCACATGTTACACACATGTCACGCCACTTATACAAAAATGTCTTATAAAGCTAACAACGGTGTCCGATTTCAAGTTAATGAATATAACTTAATAATTAAGGAGCTGGTTGAGTCATGAACGTGCATTGTGGAAGTAGCCTACGTGCTAACGCTGCTGCAGTGATGGCTCAACAAGCTCCTTCTTGTCAGTTATTGGCTGGAACACTGTTTGTTATGTTTGGTGGCGCAGGTTGGCGCATTGGGTTTTTGTTGCCATTTGTGGAGCCTGGGCTGTCTGCAGAGACCACGTTTTTTTGCAGTGTGTTCAGGGGACAGGCAGCTAGCAGATAGTGAGGAGATGTTTGCTGTATGTGACGAAAAATGTTGTAGCCTACAAAACGCGTCACATCATTTAGAGCACCTTTAAGAGCACTTATCCATGCAGAGTATTTATTTTAACAGGCTTCTTTGAGACGAGCCAATAGAATTGTTAGTGACATGTCTCATGTTCTGCACACAGAGTAAGAGCTGCCCTCCTGTAGGAGGTTTAGAGTTCCTCGCTGCAGACTTAACCGATTCAAAAACTCATTTATCCCAGTGTCTATTAAACTCCTAAATAGCTGCAGATTAAAGGCAGAACAGGCCTGCGTTGACGATGATTTAGTTATTGTTTTATGATAATGTTTAACTTAATGCACTGCATGAGACCATGTTGTGTTTACACCATTAGGGCCATATTATGGTTTGTTGTATGGTATTGTACAGTATCTGTTTTTTATTCATGCTGTCTGTGTTTGCTTGTTTTTACTATGGCTGCAGCATGGGTTAAGTGCCCAAGACAATAAAGTTAATCTTAATTTTTTATATTTTAATTTCTCTTTAGATGGGTGGAGGTTTCCTTTGAAATGCTATGACTTCTCCTTTCTGTTGTACAGGCTATGTGCTATTACAACTAAAACCTAACATCTGATCTTCAGGACAACAGGGTTACAGCTTCTTTAGTTCATACATCATCACATACAAATCAACAATAATGCAGGCACTGTTAGTGCATGGTACCATATTTAGGAGGCTGAAAAGCATCATCCTCTAACAATGTTCCAAAATGGAAATTTTGACAGACATGGAGGTGTTTTTTTTATTTAGTTTTTAGTCTGCTGCCATTGAATAAGGTAAATCTTTACACAGAAAAATGCGCTTCCTGGTTTAGACCTGCTTTTAAGAGGCGGAGAATTTCTCCCCGCAGAATACTCTTACTAGCAGTCTTTGTAAATACTGCGGAATATATAATTAGGTGCACTTTACACGTATCCTCCCACCTTTTTGGGTGGAACTTCCACTTTCCCCATGACCCTCCCACGAACGCATATTGAAATCACAACTTGTCTCTTCTCGCTCACGTGGCAGGCAATCTGCGATTTTACCCAAGTGCGCGCTTTGATCAGTTTTTAAATAGCCCGCATCGGTTAAGTCAGTCTTTGCGAACAATTATCGCCTGGAAACAGGCGCAAACGGCTTGATAAATCTTGCCCACACTGTTCTACATCTGCCTAGAACTATAAGCCTCTTACTTGGTGTGTTGCAGTCCCTTGGTTTGTCAGAAACAGGTTAATCACTCACTAGTGAGTAACAAACAGTTCCTTCCACGGCAGTGGAGTGGAACAGTTCAGTCATCTTTGAAGAAAAAGCAAAACGTGATGTTCTTCCTTGTCCTTGACAAAAGGGGTTGATTACCCTCTATGCAGATTTGGTGAGATACTGAGTTTCAGTGGCTCGGTAGGATCCCTTGTATCACGAAGGATACACACGCGAGATCCAAGATGGAAATGGAAATGGAAATGTTGGGGCGTGACAAAGGTAGAGACTAGAGCCAAATAAGGAGTTCGTTGAGATTTTCCCGTTTTCAGAGGCAGTTTCAAATTGTGAGATTTGCAGAGGAAAGAGGTGTCAATGGGATTTCGAGGTTCTATCACCCCTTTAAATAATCGCAAAATTGTTTGTCAAAAATGGAACAGACATGGAGGCGTTTTTTTTATTTCGTTTTTAGTCTGCTGCCATTGAATAAGGTACATTTTTACACAGAAAAATGCGCTTCCTGGTTTAGACCTTGTTTTTAAAAGGCGGAGAATTTCCCCCGCAGAATAGAGGCGCGCTCTTACTGGCAGTCTTTGTAAATAGCCGCACTTTATGCGTTCAGGGACCCCGGCCAATAGGGAATCAGGGTTCTTGAAGGTGCGAAACTACGTCTGTAGTTTTTAGACCTCTGGCCATCTTTTCTCATGGAGGTGTGACTTTTAGGCTTTTACAGTTACATGGAGGCCGCATTCTCTTTGTTTAAGAGGGCGCTCAAGCCTGCATGTGGGACATGTGATTTCCTTTGTCTCAGAGGTCACATGCTCTGAGATCGCTGTTTAAAAGATAGTGTTTAAACCCGCTGCTCCGGTCCCAACATTTGCTTGTTGCTTAAATGTCTCCTTTATTCTCTGGAGAGAGTGATCAACCTCTTCTTCCACAATGTCAACAGATGGGAAGAGAAGATGATGAGATGAGAAGATGTAAGAATTTGTACACAGAATAATGGATATATAGGACATTTTTTTAGCTATGTAAGCAGCGCTGTGGTCTGTTAATCCACCACTTTGGCCCAGACTGAAATACACTTAACTTACTTTCATCTCTTCCTGTGTTTCTGCTGCCAGTCCGGAGGAAAGCCAAGGTTAGCTGGGGACTGCCAGCCACCACCACCCACTGTCTTTCTGATGTTAATGAACACACATTTACATAGAGCCTACATTTGTATACTTACACAAATGTTGGCAAAGCACTTGGCCTCACTGTTTTGTGACTAGGCTGCAGCTCCTCACACCCAAACAGAAAATGTGTGCCAGAGAAATAGGGGCTAGTCTTTGCCGTTGTCACCTGCCAGAAATAAAATAATGATTACTGGGCTTGTATAGAAGCAGAACAAAAGTTTTGGCAATGCAGTTTATGTGCTACCTTGGAGTGAGATCTTTGCATGGAAATGTAGCACATCAATGAGCAGAATTTGATATTTTAGACTCCCAAGAATTATACATTACAAGGCATTTAATACAAACAACAAAATGATTTATTAAATTGCATAAATTCCTTTACACTCAAAGCAGCTGCACAGATGCAATGAGCATTTAGATAATTAAGCAGCCTTGTGGACTGCTGTCATTTCAAACTCCAGATATGTCCCATAATGAAGATCTTTCTGTGTTATGAACAGTCAAAATGACTTCCATTGAGATTTTTTTGTGCCTTGGTATGATCATTTAATTGTACAGTGCCTGGGTCAGGTAATGTAAAACAACAGGGAGACTTGTTTCTTGCAGTTTTTTTGAAAATCAGCATCTTTGTAGGACAGATAACTGTTTAGAGCCCATTTATTTAATCTCAAAGGTGTTTTTTTATGCTTAATTGCCCTGATTTCTTCTTATTCTTTAAAAAAAAATGTAGCTTGTCTTTTATTTAAATATTCATGCAAATGCATTTTTTTGTCTTTTTTTTTTTTGTAACTGCGAAGCCCTTTGTAGTGCTACATACATAATAGAACTACTATAGAGACACTGTTCTACACAACCTAGTTGAATTGCAGAAGCAGGATCATCTTGATGAGCGGTCTTATTGGATCACCTGGAGCCGAAGCACAACATCCCTCTTCCTCATCCATCAGTGCCACACCAGCCAATGTAAGCTCTACAGGTTAGTTTCTCTCAATCAATAAACCCTTCTCTGTGTTGGTAAATATAATGAATTATTGGATTCTTCACCTAATAGGATGCCACAGAGCGTGATGTCCTCTCATTATCACCCATATTATGGATTATATATATCCCTTGGTGTGTTTTTTCTGCCTGACCAGAGCATGCCTCCGAACACATCTCGGATATTTCAAAGCCAACTCTGCAGTAACAGGCTAGTGTCAAAACCTTAACACGACCCCTGCCCAGTGGGCATCCCACCAATGCACTGTGGAGGAAGCATCAACTGCACATATCACAATGTTCAAGTTTTGCAGTAGAGATTGATGATTTCATTTTCTAACCTCATGTTTTTTCTGTTCTGTGCCCAGGTGCTTGCAGGTCCTAGTATGACACCAAGCTACACATACTGTATATCAACCACAGTGCATCAAAACCCCACTGCTGTACCCCTTCCTGTTTCAACCCATCTTCACCTCAGTTACAGTAAGTTGCTTCATAGCTTCTGTGTGTGTGTGTGTGTGTGTGTGTGTGTGTGTGTGTGTGTGTGTGTGTGTGTGTGACCTCTGTAAGTGTGCTAATCATTCTTAGTCCTCATATAAATCTGATTGGTATAGACTAAACAAACACATTTCTTCAGTGTTTCATTTCTTATGTAAATTAAAGTTGTGTGTAAGCATTGTGGCATAACTATTAATAGTATTCTTTATATTGGGCATTTTTGTAGAGCATCAAAGTCATTTGAGTTTTAAAATTCTAAACTAGAGTTTCAATCTTTATGCAGATGTTGGGTTTATAAACTTAAATATAACCATAAACATGAATCCAATACATATAAAACCTGCAGATACTGTAAAATGGAAAATTCTTGCCACTTTTTTCCCCCCTCCCTGTGAGAAATGGTCTTATCACGGATCCAACTGTGTCAACTTAGTCGCTCTGCCATTTCAGCTTATGATTTTGTCTAAATGCCAAGCTCCTTTAAATTCTTGGGTGTCTTCCAAAAAATCTTAGCTGGATCATGAAAGTCTGCATTGTTACATAATTTCCCACTGTTTGCAAGATTCACACGAGATAATCTGATGCTGTACAGTACAGTATGAAAGTCTTTTCTCAACTGTGCATTTTAGTTTTTATGTATCGGATGTGATGGACATCTAATTTGGACATCTCCCCTTTTCAAACTCATCCAGATCACCCTTCCTATGCGAGCATGTGAGAATCAGCTGACCTGGAAGGATTTCAGCCTCTGCACAGGGTGTTACAACCCCTACTGAGAGGTGAAAGTAAAGTGCAAGGTGAGCACCTATAATCTGTGTGGAGAATGTGACCCTGCCTTATATCACACAAGAGGGCAACTATAAGGTCAAATTCCCCTCTGAACAAAAGAGCACAGTATAAACTCGCAGAATTTTCTTGCTATGGTTTCTGTGCACGTAATATGGAATGAAACGTTCACAAAAAATCAAATCCGGTTAAGAAGGTTAGGGTTAAGCCTCTGAGTTTTAGATTTTCCATTTTTTTCTTTTTGATTAAATATTTCCAGCTGAGATAACATGGAAATGTGCACCCAAAATGATTTCTAAAAGATGATTTAGAATTTGATCTATCTAGATTGCTAGCGCTCTCTGCTCATTATAATGTCATATTTTATCTGAATATATATCATTTAAGATAACTACAAAGTTTAAAGGGATTGTTTGACATTGTGGGCACTCCACTTTCTTGCAGAGAGTCACATGAAAAGATCGATACCACTCTAATGTCTGTACAGTAAGCAATTTGCGTTTCCTATCATGGTGAAAGCGTGACCCTCCCTACTCTGTCTCTGTGGCTGATGATGATGGCTCGTTGCCTTTGTTGGTTGGATAGGTTAAGGCATGAGGCCTGAGGTTGGCTAAGATTAGGGTAAGAATATCAGGGTAAGCCATTCAGAGGCAGAGTAGGGCGGATCATTCCTTCCCTATCCTAGGAAAAGAATTATCGCGTACAGTAAATTCATATATAGCTACTGCTAGCGACTGTTAGCTTAGCACAAAGACAAAATGGGAGGGAGCGAAAACGGGTGAAAACAGCCAGCCTGGCTCTGTCCAAAAGTAACAGCATTTACTGACCGACACTCATTAACACGTCAGATATAGTTTTAATTTGTGCAAAAGCTAAAGTGTAAAGGACAACATGTCTTGTTTTTAAGGTTAGTGTATCTATGTCCCCATAGCTCAATATCATACTATAGAGGCAGGAATCTCTGTCTGTGTGTATTTCCTATCTGTCATTTAGATATCTCGAGAATCGTTCGTCCGATGCGGGCTACTTCACACTTGGCAGGTGTATTGCTGGGTACCAAGTGCTGTGAATTTGGTGCAATTTGTAATTGTTACACGTTCAATATCAATAAACTGAAAATGAAAAATGAAATTCAAATGACCCGCATGGGCTAAAGACTTCACACACAGCACGCTGTCGTACGAAAGTAAACCTGGACAAACAAGCACACCTAATCATTCAACCAGAGGTTAAAGTGGGCTTTAACGATCCAGGACTGCTCCGGCACCTTCTATCCAAAAAGGAGGCAATTTCCTGTGGTTAGTTCAATTACAGTAGGAGAGTTGAGTGTCTGTTATCTAAACAGCTAAAGTCAGTTATTAAACAGCTAAAGTGTCGGTAGGCACTGGTGTTATTCATCAGATAATGATGAGATATATCAGATAAAACCGTATGTGATATCAGGTTGACTAAAAAGGCAAGGCAAGGCAAGGCAGCTTTATTTGTATAGCACATTTCAGCAACAGGGCAATTCAAAGTGCTTTACATAAAACATTAAAGAGCAGTTAGAAGACAATTAAAAACAATTTAAAAACATTAATAAACAAATTAAAAACATTAAAAGACAAGAATAAAATTGATAGTGCAGTATAAGAATAAAAGTTACAGTGCAGTATAAGAAATTAAAGTTAATAAAATCGATTATTTAAAGAAAAGCAACATCCAAAAGATAGGTCTTTAGCTTAGATTTAAAAGAACTGAGAGTTGCAGCCTGCGGACCTACAGGTTTCTGGGAGTTTGTTCCAAAGATGTGGAGCATAAAAACTGAACGCTGCTTCCCCCTGTTTAGTTCTGACTCTGGGGACAACAAGTAGACCTGTCCCAGACGACCTGAGAGGTCTGGGTGGGTCATAATGTAGTAGCAGATCAGAAATGTATTTTGGCCCTAAACCGTTTAGTGATTTATAAACCAGTAAAAGTATTTTGAAATCAATTCTTCGAGGCACTGGAAGCCAGTGTAGAGACTTCAGAACTGGAGTGATGTGATCCACTTTCTTGGTTTTAGTGAGGACTCGAGCAGCAGCGTTCTGAATCAGCTGCAGCTGTCTGATTGATTTTTTAGGGAGACCTGTAAAGACACCGTTACAGTAGTCAAGTCTACTGAAGATAAAAGCATGGACAAGTTTTTCCAGATCCTGCTGAGATAAGTCCTTTAACCCTTGATATATTTTTAAGGTGATAATATGCTGATTTTTTAATTATGTTAATGTGGCTTTTAAAATTCAGGTCTGAGTCCATGACTACACCAAGATTTCTGGCTTTGTCTGTTGTTTTTAACATTGTCGTTTGAAGCTGAGCGCTGACTTTCAATCGTTCCTTTTTTGCTCCAAAAACAACCACCTCCGTTTTTTCTTCATTTAATTTAAGAAAGTTCTGGCACATCCAATCATTGATCTGTTGAATGCACATATTTAATTGTTGTATTGGGCTATAGTCCCCTGGCGATAAGGTTATGTAAATTTGTGTGTCATCCGCATAACTATGGTAACTTATTTTGTTGTTTTCCATAATCTGAGCCAGTGGAAGCATGTAGATGTTGAACAGAAGAGGCCCCAGAACTGAGCCTTGGGGAACTCCGCACGCCATATTTGTATGCTCAGATGTATAATTACCTATAGACACAAAGTAGTCCCTATTCTTTAAATAGGATTCAAACCACTTTAGTACTGAGCCAGAAAGACCAACCCAGTTTTCCAATCGGTCAAGCAATATGTCATGGTCTATCGTATCAAATGCAGCACTGAGATCAAGTAATACTAAGACTGAAATTTTGCCACTATCTGTGTTTGAGTGGATGTCATTAAAGACTTTAACAAGAGCCGTCTCGGTGCTGTGGTGTGGTCGAAAACCTGACTGGAAGGCATCAAAACTGTTGTTTAGCGATAAGAAAAGGTTGAGTTGTTGAAAAAACACTTTTTCTATGATTTTACTTAAAAATGGAAGGTTTGATATTGGCCTAAGTCTCGTTACTGTCGTGGTCTAGATTGTTCTTTTTAGGAGTGGCTTGATGACTGCAGTTTTCAGGGCCTGTGGGAAGATACCTGAGAGCAGAGACTTGTTTACAATCTGTAGAAGATCAGAAGCCAAACAATTCGAAACATTTTTGAAAACACCCGTTGGTAGAATATCAAGGCAACAGGAGGAGGTTTTCAGATGTTGTATAATGTCCTCCAGGTTTTTAAGGTTGATCGTATGAAATTGTGTCATGTTGGAATTTGTTTTGCGTGCACACTGTGACATCACATATCCTGTACTTGATATGGAAGCACTGACTGTTTGTCTAATTTTCTGAATTTTGTCTGTGAAGAAGGAGGCAAAGTCATTGCAAGCCTTGGTAGACAACAGTTCAGATGCTACTGGTACTGGAGGGTTTGTTAATCTATCAACAGTAGCAAACAAAGCACGTGAATTATTATTGTTTCTGGCGATAATGTCAGAGAAAAAGGACCGCCTTGCATTTCTTATTTCCAAATTATAAATGCAAAGTCTCTCTTTATAAGTGTTATAATGGATCTGGAGATTCGATTTTCGCCAAATGCGTTCAGCTTTTCGACACTCTCTTTTTTCTGTTCTCACCACTATAAAATTTCTCCATGGAGATCTTTTCTTACCAGAGACAGCTTTGACCTTAGTGGGAGCAATAGCATCAATAACATTTGTAATTTTACAGTTGAAATTATCTACTAGCTCAGTGACTGAGGCCCCTGAGAGGGTGGGTGTAGAGGAGAAAAGCTGAATGAATGATTCACTGGTGTTTTCAGTGATATACCGTTTTCTGATTAACTTTGTTTGAACACTTTTGGGCACCGAGATAGTGCCGTTAAAGAAAACACAGGAATGATCAGAGAGAGCAACATCAGTCACCACAACCTTGGAAATGTTTAGACCCTTTGAGATAATAAAAAGACCCTTTGAGATAATAAAAAGACAAAGTTATAGTTTTTTGCAAGAAAGTAATGACTAAAGGTTTCCTAAAATCAAATTACTTTTCATCGAATCAAACGGTTTGAGTTGTCAGTGTTATTTAGCGTATCACAAAGGTTGTATCAATCTTCTCATCAAACTCTCAGCTGGAAAACAATTAGCATATTTACCAAAATGACAAACATGTTACTTTTGTTCATTTTATCACGAGATATGAACAGAGGCATCGTCAGATACATTCATATAATCATTCAGAAATTTTATTATGGGCATGCAGAAAACCGTATTACAAAAACATGATTTTCTCATTTACAATCAAACATGATTTCTGTCCATTTCTGTGATTTAAATGCTGAACCAGAAAAGATTATACTGTGAAACTTGTTTTGGTATAGAAGTTTATCTGATCGAAAGGGGCTAGCCTAGCCAGCTAAGTTTTGATCAGCCTATCATGTTGCACTACATGGCTCATTGTTGTCTAACAGACAATGCTGCTTTCCTCCTCTTCTTCTTCCTGCTGAATTGTGCTTTTGCTCTCTCAATAGATAACTGAATTGGACTCATGACCGGAATTGCTGAGGTGGACACGCAGGGCTTTTCAGATCTCTGTAGATTGATTTTTTCAGAGGTGGCGACTTTGGATGGCGTGGTTGTAAAAATCATTGGTGTTTGTTCAGGGATAGAAACTCCTTCTCTGAGAGCAGCGGGCATTGCTTTCTTTCTTGGTTTTCTCTGCTGCCTGTGTCGTTTTGTAATGACAGGAGGGGCTGCTGTGATAGTAGTAAAAAGCCTCCACTCACTGTGAGTTTCCCTTTCTTCTGCAGAAGTGGTTGGGGGGCTTTTCAATGCATAAGTCGTGTCTGGAGTTGGAAGTATAGGAAGCACATTTACAGAGCTGTTATGAAAAAGGGGATTTTCGCTCGAAAGAGGCAAAACAGTTTTTCTCATTCTGCTCCTTAGTCCTTTTGAGTCTTGCCTTTTCAAAACACTAAAGGAGGAGTTCAGAGCTGTAACATGGACGGCCATCTTCTTCTCATAAACGTCCATCCTGTGGGAAACCTGCCGCTCTGTGGCAGGCGCCAACGGTATGGTGGGAGCCCCGGTGAGAGGGATCACTCTAAGATTGTCCGCGGAGGAATTTTCATGGGCAGCAGCCACAATGGAAGAAGCCAAGCTGACTTTCCTCCTATTTTTCCTCCCCTCTCTGTCCCCTCTCTCCTTTGACCTGTTCTTTTTGACTTTGGGGATTACAATGGGGGTACTGGCAGTGGTGACAGCAAAGCTTTGTTGTTCGGGCTGTGCTGTTGGGCTAATGGTAATGATAGTGGTGACAAAAAGGGCCTTTAAATTGTCTGCTGTGTTCGTTACAAGCTCTTCAGAGGAAGTAAGAAGGATTTTCTTGCTCTTCTTCCTCCTCCACTTTCTTAGCCTTCTGGTTTTTGCTTCATGTGGAATAACCGTTGTTGTCGTCGTTGGCGTAGAAACAACGATTTCTTCCGTGGACTCTGCCGGTTTCTTTTGGACAGTCGTAGGTGACGTAATGGAAACGGTCTCCTTTTCCATCGCTGGTTCATCTTTCATGACCTCATTAAAGGGCTCTTCTTTTGCTCCGAGCGTATATTCACTGTCATCGACACTGTTTGTGTTTCTACTCGACTGGTTGTGTTTGTGTGACTCGTTGATAAAGTTGCTGAGAGCAATGACTTCTTCTGCTCTGCTGCCAGAGGGCGACACAGCAGCTCCTTCCTCCGCTTTCTGCTTTCTCTTTCTCCCCTTTCCTTTTCCTTTTTGTTTTTTGCTGGTTTTCTTCTTCTTCCCTTTATTCTTCCTCTTCTTCTTTTCTGAGCTTTGGGTCTCGCCTTTCTCGGAGTCGGTGGTGGAGCTTTGAGAGGTGGAGACGGTAGCGAGGACCTTGATAAAGTCCTCGGCGGCGTTGACAACCTTTCTGAGTGAAGGCTCTTCCGGGCTTGACATTGTAGACTCTGTTGTACTCTCTGGTTTCTCTTCTTCTTTGCTTTTCTTGGAATCTTCCTTCTTGGGAGAACCGACCGGCAGCTTGTCGATGACTTCAATGCCGCCAAAGTCGTATGGGACCGCCTCTTGTAGCACAGCAATGCGAACCTTCTCAAATCGTTTACACCTACGAGGGAGAGATCGAAGGGGAGAATTGTATGGGGTGTTTTCAGAGAGTAATACAGCTCAGCTTTTTGAAAATCTGCTTAGAAGTTTACCAGCAGAGTACACTGATACTTACAGGCCATACCAGTGCCGCTCTGCACACTGTTCTTCATAGGCAAACTCAAAGCAAGGCACACCGATCACGTTGAAGAACGCCTGACCAACTACCCTGGAAGATGTGTCGTTGACTTTCCTTAGGCAACTTTTCAACCTGTAGAGAAAACAAAAATTCTGTCTAATTTTCTAGCTGTCTCTTTCAGGAGATGGCAACACAGTTTGACCTATGAGAGTAGAGTAACTCGGGAAAAGGATGCTGAGTTTGACTTGCTACGATTCCACTCCAGCAGATGTTCCTGGGAGATAATGCATTTGCAAAGGTATCCATCAAGCTGTTCCATAATTTAATTAAAAGTTATCCAGAATTTTGCATCAACCAATACATTAAGGGCCCTATCTTGCACTCAGCGCAATTGCCTTTGTACACCGACGCATGTATCATTCCTATTTTGCACCCGACGCACAGCGGACTTTTCCCTCCACAGACGCACGTCGGTAAATTAGGGAATGTATTTGCGCTCCCGGGGGCGGTTCAGCGAAAAGAGGAGGCGTGTTCAGGCGCAAACGTTACGTAGTCCTATTTTGCAGTTTCAGAAAACAATTCCGCCACTGACCAGGAAAAACCTGGTCTAAAGTCAGTAGCGCGTTATTCAGATGCTATTTTAGGGGCGCATGCTTGGCCATAATGTAGCGTGTGCACAACGCGCATACACTTCTCTCATCTACAGCAGTTCCCATTTTTGAAAACCATACATAATTACAAAGAAAAATATTTCTGAAAATGCGCTTCAGGTGTTTGGATAGGTCAGGAGGCACTTTACAGTACAGTCCTCAAAAAGTCGCAGCATTCTTTGTGGCTTGTTGTGTTTTACACAACATTTCCATGAATCATGGATGTGTTGATGACATAAATGAGGAAATATTAGAGGACTTAAGGAGACGTGATGTTGAACTACGGTGGGATTGGACACTCCGGCGGAATCTGGTGAATCTGGAGTAATGCGCGATGCGCTCCTGATGGAGCGGGTGGACGGAGATGGAGTGGGGGGAGGAGGAAGGGGCACAACAGGTGCAGGTGGTGCGTTTGGAGGCCCATGCTCCATGGCTGCAGCAATCCTCTCCAGACTTGAGGAGATGCGCCCGAGAGGCCGCAGCAACATCGCCACCCGGCCAAGACGGGCATTTGTTACTTTGCCGCATCCCGGACAGCTCCCGCTGGCGTGCGCCAGGCAAATCCGCCCGTCATAATAGCAATCCGCCACGGAACAATACGCCTGCTCTTAAAGGGAATGTGAGATGACGCTCTGATTGGTTATTTTCACGTTACGCCCAAACCACACCTAGCTACTTCAGACCAACCCATTTAAGATTTGCGTCGGGCGCAAGAGTCATTTATCCCGCCGGTATAATAGCAACAGCGCCAGAGATCCGCCCACAAAGCTACTTGCGTTTGGCGTTTCACACTTGCGTTTCAGATCGTTAAAATAGGGCCCGAAATGTTTAGGTGTCAGACATCCTAATCAGATTATCATTATTGCAATATTGTTATGATATTATTGTCATTTGGTCTAACCAATGGCAACACATTTATCACTTGGCCCTTCTGATACACACTGGCCTTTATGTTTGTCAAAAGCTGAAGATACCTGCCGTTAAAACAATATCCATTAACTTTTACAGTAAGATCTTGAAAACTCATGGCTGCATCATTATTGACATAAATTGTGAACTTTTAAGAAAATTTGACCACTAACATTTGTCAAAATGACTTAAAACCTACAACTTGAGCTGTAACAGCTTAAAGGTCCAATATGTAATATATTTTCTGTAATAAATCCCAAAATGACCCCACTGCATCATCAGATATTAAGGAAACATGCTATGTTGAAATACTATCTTTTCTGACAACAATGCTAATGCTACTATTTTCTCCTTTAGAAATTTCCGTTCTGTGACGGAATGTCTATTTGTGTTTTGGCCTGTGTGTTATCATCTGCCCAGTTTGACAGCCAGGCCGGATTGCCAGATATACCTGTAAAAACATAAACCCAGCGCGCTACAGCTGTAAGGTTAGTACAGCCATGAAAGCAGCAAACAAACGAACGGTATAAACGGAGATAAATTGTACGTGACAAAAAACCCGCATGTTTCTAACAGTTGCGTGACCAGAGACGTAACAAACCCGTAAATATTGGAGATGTATTTGAAAGATGGAGACAGCTTAGAGCCCAAAAGGACACAGAGTTGGCTAATTTCCTCCCGAACAGGTAATCATTAGCTTCAGGCTAATTTATCACAGCTACTATGGACGGGCACTATGAATTTCAACATTTGTGTAGCTACTAACATTGAATTACAGTATCTCACAAAAGTGAGTACACCCCTCACATTTTAGTAAATATTATATTATAATTATCATGTAAAGTATTAAGTGTACAGTTTGTATAACAGTGTAGGGAAGGGAACTTTATCAGGATGCATAGTATCCTGGATCCATGAAATAACTGGCCTTTAAAAATAAAAAACTGCCTGCCTCTATGGGAATTTAACATAGGGGTGTACTGACTTTAGTTGCCAGCGGTTTAGACATTAATGCCTGTGTGTTGAGTTATTTTTAGGGGACTGCACATGTACACTGTTATACAAGATGTACACTTAATACTTTACATTGTAGCAAAGTGTAATTTCTTCAGTGTTGTCCCATTAAAAGATAGAATGAAATATTTACTAACATGTGAGGGGTGTACTCACTTTTGTGAGATATAACTAGAATACCAGAGTTGGTTACTCGCAAAAACAATTGAGACACAGCCAGTAAAGTGATCCCTGGTCCTGGCTAACACCGCCATGCTAACCCTGCTAACTGCTAACGTTACCAGAGGACCAGGCAAGCGGGCCACGGCCGTTTACAACGTGTAGCCCGTTCAGCGGCCGTATCCAACAACAGTGAGTTATTTGAAGCCATGAGAGGGGGGCTGTATATCGGGAAGAGAGGACTGTGAATTTACAGTGTGTTTAGCAATTGTTGCCGTAATTCTAAGCCAATAAAGTGTGTTCAGTCGGGTGGAAAAGAACGGCAAGGTAGTGGTATTTTTAGCGGTTCTTATTGTAATTCTAAGCCAAGGAAGTGTGTCTGTCTTGCGTGTGGATAGGACGGCCAGGTTGTGGGATTTTTTAGCAGTTTCTACGGTAATTCTAAGCCGAAAAAGTGTGTCTGTCAGTGTGGTACAGAGCTCCACGTGAGCATGGGCTTTTATGACTGTCAATATAGCCAGCATCTACCGTTAGCTACTCAGCTGAGCTGTGGAGTAATATCTGGCTATGTGAGACAAGCGTCTAGCAACATTGTTGTGGATGCTGCGGTCTCAGCCTGGCAACCCCCGTGAACTTTGAGTCTGGGGAGGAGGGGGCGGGGGAGACCACTCTCTCCAGTATTTTGAATTTATACTGCAGTAACTATTTTAAACACTAGCTGTCAGTATTACATATTGCACCTTTAAAGTATTTAATGATCAATCAATGCAGAATGTTATCTAATTTTTTTTAGAGAGAGTTCCAGAAAGCAACATTTAGCTGTTTATTATATGTAATGTATGAAGTTCACTCTGGTACCATTTTTAATGTTGACTGTGCTTTTAAAACTCCTGAGACTGATTCTTTTAAACGCCGCTGCATCAATTTTATATTTTGTTAATAAAAAACACTGTTTTCACTGTCCCACATGATGTCACACTCTTCATTTTCATATATTTGTATTGCTGTGGTTGGACATGCGTTTACAAACTTAACAATAGTCCAATTAACAGTGAATTGAGCTAAATGCAAGCAGAAATCATTTTTAAAATCGCACACAAGGTGAGACCTTTGTTTTACTTACGCATTATCACAGTCACAATGACAGATGGAGTGCCACTTGAAATTAGTGTGTCCGTAATTGGAGGAGAAGGCGTGGATGACGTGAGGGCAGTGGTCATGGATACGGCAGCAGCTATCAGTCTCTGCAAATTCTCCTGCAACAAACAGGTCAGTCTTATTAGAACACACTGACAATAAATTAATTTCCTCAAATATATTGAAGTAATATAACTCACCCAGCTGGTCATAGTGATCAGCCATGTTTCCAGCTCCACACCATAGGGTCCCAGGATAAGTGAAGCCTCTCTTGGATCTTTTTAAAACCTTGTCCTGCAGCGCCGAGTCATCACTGGCATCCCCTTCCATCCTGCCACTGCGCTCCGAGCTCTCTTTAAACTCCCGGCACATCCGTTTGGCTTCATCCTTGCGCGCAAAACGCGTCTCCAGCTGCCGCCCTCTCTGTTCTTTTTGCTCCAACTTGCACTCATGCATGAACGACTTCACCTGCTTCTGGTTCGCTATGACAGAGCAGTTCACGAGCTTCCCGGCGGGGCTGACGACGGAGCGCACCACCTCGGCTCCGTCGGACACCTGGTAGAGGAAGCTTTCCCTCACTGTTGACATTTTTGCGCAAAAGGTGCCGTTGAGCATTGATAACATTTCTTTGCTCTCCTTCTCCGCGTCCAAAGCGCGGCTCAGCAAGTCGCCCTTGACGACGTTTTTGTCCAGATAAGACAGAAAGACGAAGAAGACCGACCACATGATGCTGCAGGCACTTTCAGCACCACGCGTAACGGAGACAGCTCCTCGCGGTTTTCCGGCGCTCTCGAGCAGCCCTCCCACTTTTAAGGCGAAGCTCAGTGGTGTGATTATTAATACGATAAATGACGCTGGGAGGAGTCAGCCGAATTAACCTCTTAGATTTCCAGCCTTGGTAGAGCATTTTGTGTCTATTACACAGCCGCAGAGCGCTGATACACTCTGAGACTGTTAGCCACCATTGTTACCTCACTGAATAAGAACGTGCATACAGTAAAGACAGGAGAGGGTTAATTTGTGTGTGAGTGTGTGTGTCTGTGTGTGTGTAGAGCATGAACCTCCAGAACCTTTCACTGCCCAGAGAGATGACCGCTAGTTACCTTCCACCCCCCCCTCAGCTCAACCCCCCAGAAAGTGGAGATTTACTTTGGGAACACGCATGGAGGAGGTTCTTGCCCCCGCTTTCCATGGTAACAGGCATGGGGTGATTGTGCCAACCCAGGAGATTGGACATCTTTCAAATGCCACAAAACAGCCACTGAATTGGTGATGACCTAAATCACAATGTCGGGACAAAACTCTTTCATTGTGGAATGTGCAGAAAGGTTGGCGCTGTCGCACGCAAACCACACTGACTGAAGGGCCTTAGCAGCCCACAAGAGCCAACGCTGTGGTCGGATTCAGACGAAAGCTTCATAAAATAATGGAGGCATCTATTGACTGTGTCGTGGTGTCAGCAGTTCAGCCGAATAAGGCCAAATTAGGTCTTCTAATGGCCTCTTGTTGATGTTGCATTTAAATGTGTTTATTGGATTCCATCATGTTACAGCGTGACAAACTGTCATATCCCTTAAGTAATTGTGTCTGTATAATTTATCATATTGGTCAACAAATATTAAAATAGGCTAATGTACCCCAGTTATGATTGTTTTGTCCCTATCATGGGGAGAAAATTAAGAACTGTGAACCTGGATGTCACTTATCCAAAATCTTAGTTGGTGTTTTTCCTCTACTGATGCTGAATTCAAAAATATTCAAGAGGAGAACAGATTGAATTTTCCATAAAATGTCTTGTTTCTTGACAAAACCCTGGAACATTCTTTGCATTTTATATATATATATATACATATATACACACTGAATCAATCTGGCCCATTTTAAATGTGTGGTGCCATAGTGTGCATGACACAATACAGTTTTTCTCAATCGCTTTGGCACATTTACTGAAACAAACTTAGAATTGTCAAAACTCTAAGTATAATCCTCACACCACGTGGTACATTCAGCACACCACTGTATGTGACCTGCAAAAGGTGATTACTAAATAAAACTAAATAAATCCATCAATGAATCAATAAAACAATAGGTTCCTTTATCATTGCTTAGACCAAGACAGTCAAAATGTAAAGACATCTTGTCAAATGACAGTGGACTCTGAAAGTGTGATAGTTAGTTACCCACTATGTAATATTGTCCAGTTGCTAACATTGTATATTTAGGCTGCCGAATAGTGTTGATGCCAGCCATGGCACACTCTATACTTGTTCATTGTATGTACACACCAACCTTCCACAAATACGCAAAGGAAGCTTGTACAGAAAAAAAGATATACAACAGCAAAATGATCAGGAACTATGTTTGTGGTGAATGTATCAACCTCAAGGGTCATCCAATCTCTCCTCTCTGTCAGGCCACAACATTTTATCGACATCACACCTGATATCCTCCCGTGCAATGCAACAAGGGAAACCTTTTGGTATGAAGCAAAAAAAGAAAAAGGGTTTAGGAAAAGAAGAACGGGACAGTTGGGTTTAGGAAACGTGACACGTTTGTCAAGTTTGATCTGCAAGGCTTATCCGATGCATTTTCTGCCAAAGCTATGACAAACGACTCACCTAAACAAAGTTTAATAGTCATTCGACGATTGTGCCAAAGCGATTGAGAAAAACTGTAATAAAAACCTTCATTCAATCAATAAATGTATCAGTAATAGCTGCAGTTGCTGCACTTTATATCATCAAGAAACATGTTTCATGCATGAATAGTTTTTTTAGATATGTGTCTAATCATACCCAAGCATACATGTGAATTCTGTTTGATAAATTCTCACTCAAACCAGAGATGCACAGCAAATTCTTCTGCATCTGTGAACAAGTGACTGTTCCTGAAGAAAAAAAACCTCTTGTCAGGTTGGGTTTCTAATCCGCAGAGTGTTTTGTCACATGGCTGGTCTTACAGGAGAGGCAGAGATCCAGCCTACTCATGGCACTGAAATCGGATTGTTGGAAGGCGGAGAGAAATGATGTAAAATCACCAGAGGCAACATTCGACCAATTCTTAAAGGAGGGGGGGCAGTGTGGGGGGAGGTTTCCCATGAATTAAAGTCACTGTGCTAAAACAAAAAACAAAAACAGAGGAGGCTGATAATTCTGCTGGAAAGATGTGGAGCTCATGTGGAGTCAGCTAAGAGCGCATATTGAAACAGAAAGGTGACGCTTGAAGAAATATGTGTTGTATAGAGTCCCGCTGGGTAATGCTCCTTTCAGACAGGCCCAGGTCAGCTGCAGAACAGTGCCCTCTGGATGAGTTGAATTAAAAGTTAGTGTCTGACACTTTCCTGTGAGCTCAGTGCACCATACTGATGCAATCAGAGTTTACAGGGGCAAAATGACTCTTGCAAAGTGAAAAGAATGCAGTTACCTCATCAATAGTAATGCTACATTATGAGCTATGTAAATACATTGAGTAATATTATATAATTGTACAGTAGCCTATATAGTAGGAGTAAGCTCCACTGCTGGCAACAGCAAAAAAAAGTGTGGCTTTAGTGTATTGAATTAGAGGATGGATACCCGAACCGAGCCCATCGGGTACTGCCGGGCTCGGTTCGGGTATCCATCCTCTAATTCAAGGCCGGGTTTGGACAGATATTTAGAAATGATGTTGGGGTTCTGGTCGGTCTCGGTCACATCAGGGCGATAAGCATTGAACATTTTAAATTTAAAAAAGCTTATTATGTAGGTGTGCACCTGTGTTAACGTGCGCTTGTTGCCCCGTGTCTCATCTATTGACATTTCCAAATGCCTTCCTACAAATGTACATGTGTCATTAGTATAAGAAATAAAATTTGATTTTAACTGTGTCGGGGTCGGGCTCAGTTACTGCTCTGTCAGACGCGGGCCAGGCTCGGACAGAAAAATGCAGCCCGATCCGCACTTATTTAGAAAGTAATATAATTTAAAATTATTGCATAACATTCTTTGGTTGCTGCTGTTATTAATCATTATTCTACAATTTATAGTGGCTGGATATAATCGTTTTAAATGGTATTCTAATTGGCTCCATGGGCCGCTGTGAGGCTAGCTCCATGCTAGCTATTAAAATGTTAAGTGCCTTGAGTGTGGGAAAACAATGATGCGCATGACCAAAACTGATTATGAGATGGTACCTGGTTAAGAACAGGGTTTCAGGATCTCAAACATCTTTGCGCTTGCGAGACTCACAGTGACATATAAAGATACATAACGGCTACAAGTGTATGCACTCTACAGGATTTACCCTATTATACTTTATCAACAGGAGTAGATAGGTCAAACAGCAAACAGCCAGCCACAAATAGTCTATAAACAAAGCATCAGGCTGTCTTTGAGATTTCACATGAACAACGGTTAAAGTTACTCAGGCTACCGAAGAATACCATAACTCCTCCTTTCAATTAGGCCTAAGTGATGCACCCCAAGCTTCCATCCTTAACAAACAGCCATGTATACGGGCTCTTCCAGTCTCTCCACTGCTGGCTGTTCCAATTTAACGGGAGCGAGGAGCAAGAGTGGTTAGGATGGTGACAGGCCTCTGACTAGCTGTTACACTTCCATCTTCAGCCAGAGAGGACATTCGTTCTTCAGCTTCTTCTTGCGTTGTCACCCCGGCGGGAGGTGAATCGGTCGTGCTCTTAACGTTATCGCTACACAATTTCTTAGTAAAACCAAAATCAATTAAACTGCCTTGTTTTCTTTTGCCATGGCTATATGATGCTTACTGCAGTATGGATTTTAAATACTTTGCGCGCCGATTAATGGCCTCCAACGTTTATATTTTTCATACAAATCTTTGAGTTAACATGTACTAAACATGAGTTGAATTTGCACCGCAGCGCCGCAGCGCCGCAGCGCCGCCACACCTTGATGCTCATGACAAGAATAGCATGTATAGTATAGTATATAGCATGTATAGTATAGTATATAGCATGTATATTTATCTTTATTGAAGTGAATTAGGTTTAAATCACCGTCATGCATGAATGAATGATATTTCAGCAATTTTACACATAATAATCCACGATGATCACATTACACAAAACTGAAATTGCACGTCAAAATTACACATTGTCAATATTTTTAGAGACCCCCCCAAAATTTCACAAATCACGTTTTCAGGGGAGCCCATGTCTTATTAAGGGGAGCCGAGTTACCCCGTTTTACCTTAATATCTGATATTGTGGTCATTTTTATGGATATAATACAGTAGATATATTACATATTGCACCTTTAAAAATGCACCAGTTGGACACAACCGTGACTGCAAATGAAATGAATAATTTATGTTGCTCTGTAACTGCTAGATGTGTAAATCAGCATTTGTCTGCTAACAAGTTTGTCACATCAACTCAAAAGGTGCTAATACTCTGTCAGTGTTGAGTTAACAGCTTATTTATGCTGCCCCCAGGTGGCCAAAAAATAAATCAAACCGTCAGCATCATGAGCTCTATCAGTCAGACATGTTAATATATTGAGCTTAGATTTATTACCTTGTAAATCGTAAAAATGTGCAAACATTGTGCAAATGTGTAAACAAATTAATGTGAGCATCCTAGTGTTACATTTACTGTAAGTTCATTTGGTTTACACATGAGACAGCAACTGTGGGAAAGTACAGCTAGACGCTGCAGGCAGAAAGATGACCACCCAGTCTTTGGCTCAGCTTGAAATCTGTTGTATGAAACTAGGAATGAAATTTCAGATCAGTTTATTTAATAACTGAAACTGAATAACTGAAGGTTGTTCACCTTTTCAGTCTGAGAAAAGGGGAATGTACTGTGGATACAGTAAGATAATGCTTTTTGCTGCTCCAGCGGTGAACATGATTGCAAGCTGAGCTTATTTAGACACTGATCCTCTGGGGTCTCTGAACATCTGAAGACTGCAGCTCTGCGCAGCATTTATAATAACAACCTAAGGCATGCACCAAGGGGAAAATAAACCTTTTTAGTGCAGCATTAGTCAAAGTATCTCCAGTCTAGTGTTGATATCAATTATTATGAAGTAGTATTTGATTTGTTTTTGGTGCACAATATGCACCTAAAACAAAATAAGTGATATTCTAGATCTATGTTTGATCACCTGATCGTTCATTGACAGAAATACAAATATTTGGAATTTGGCAGGGGAGAAATGAGCTAAATCATATAAAACAGACTTTCCCCACACTACCACTAAACAGGATCGGTGCTGGATGCAACTTACAGCAATCTAAGCTTTCAGTCACAAAGAGCTTCCTCAGAGCGTGTAACCGTCACCAATTAAAGAGGGACTCTTTGCTGAGTTTAATGATACCTCACACAATAGTCTACACCAAACGGGTCATTAGTTATAAAAAGGGGGCGTGGCTACAGCATAGGGGGCGGGTCAAACCATGACTAATTAAAAAGGAACTCTGCTGAGTTCAATGACACCAAAATGCTCAAAATGGCCGCCACACCCACACTGTTTGACGAAAAGTTTTTCTTTTAATAACTTTTCATCTTTAAGGTGTTGAGATGGTACAGACCAAGTTTGAAGTCCATCAGATGAAATCTCTAGGAGGAGTTTGTTAAAGTATAGCACCTTGACTTTTAATTCAATTCAATTCAATTTTATTTATAGTATCAAATCATAACAAAAGTTATCTCGAGACACTTTCCAAAACCCCAACAATTACAGTAATTCCATCAAGAGCAAGCATTAGCAGTGGCTATCGCGACAGTGGCAAGGAAAAACTCCCTTTTAGGAAGAAACCTCGGCAGACCCAGACTCTTGGTAGGCGGTGTCTGACGGGCCGGTTGGGGGTGTGATGAACAGTGGTGATAATAGTCACATTAAAGGTCACAGTGACGCTCGAAGAAGTCATCGTGGAAGTTCATGTCATAGCAGGGGCACATCGTGTCATACTGAGTAGTGCAGTCCCCATATACCGGATCCAGACTACTCTGTGCATAGGAACATCACAGCAGGGCGCGGGGATGAAACGTGGCGCTGCAGAGCATGGGTGGATGCGCGGATGCAGCGGATGCAGCAGGATGCAGCAGGATGCAGCAGGATGCAGTAGGATGCAGCGGATGCAGCAGGATGCGGCCGGGATTTGCAGAGAATCACAGAGCATAGCTCTGCGAAGAAGAAACATAAGGACTCCGGGGAGTAAACTCCCCAGAGCTAGATTAGTAACAAGCAATTCTGGGACAGGATGCATACAGAAGTAACAAGTAGAGAAGAGAGAGCAGCTCAGTGTGTCATAGGAAGGAAACAGCAACCCCTGCAGTCTAGAATTGTAATAGCATAACTAACTACGAGGAGAAGCAGGTGGGCCGGGTTAGGTGGACGCTGCAACTCCTCACTCCCTAACTATAAGCTTTGTCAAAGAGGAGGGTTTTCAGTTTACTCTTGAATGTGGCGACGGTGTCTGCCCCTCGAACCCAGACTGGGAGCTGGTTCCATAGAAGCGGAGCCTGATAGCTGAAGGCCCTGGCCCCCAGTCTACTTCCAGAGACTCTAGGAACCACAAGTAGCCCCGCATTCCGGGAGCGCAGTGCCCTAGTGGGACAATAAGGTACTAAGAGCTCTTCTAGGTATGATGGTGCTTGACCATTTAGAGCTTTGTAAGTCAGGAGGAGGATTTTAAATTCGATCCTAGACTTCACAGGAAGCCAATGCAGAGAAGCTAATACAGGAGAAATATGATCTCTTCTCTTAGTTCTCGTCAGAACACGCGCTGCAGCATTCTGGATCAGCTGGAGAGCCTTAAGGGACTTATTTGGACAACCTGATAATAAGGAATTGCAGTAATCTAGTCTAGAAGTAACGAATGCATGGACTAGTTTTTCAGCATCATTCTGAGACAGGATATTCCTGATTTTGGCAATGTTACGAAGATGGAAAAAGGCTATTCTTGAGGTTTGTTTTAAATGGGCGTTGAAGGATATATCCTGATCAAAAATAACTCCCAAATTTCTGACCGCAGTGCTGGAGGCCAGGGCAATACCATCCAGAGTAGCTATATCTTTCGAAAACGAAGTTCGGCAGTGCGTTGGTCCTATCACAATAACTTCCGTTTTGTCTGAGTTTAACATCAGGAAGTTGTGGGTCATCCAGGATTTTATATCCTCAACACACGTTTGAAGTCTTGCTAACTGACCACTTTCATCTGGCTTAATTGACAGATATAATTGGGTATCGCTCGTGAGCAGTGATAATTAATTGAGTGTTTCCTAATAATATGTCCTAGAGGAAGCATATATAAGGAAAATAGAATTGGTCCAAGCACTGAGCCTTGAGGAACGCGCGGCTGACTTTGGCGTGCTTGGAGGGTTTATCGTTAATGTTAACAAATTGGGATCGCTCAGAGAAATAAGACTTAAACCATTTTAGTGCAGTTCCTTTAATTCCGACTAAGTGTTCTAATCTCTGTAACAGGATTGTATGATCAATAGTGTCAAAAGCAGCACTAAGATCTAGTAAAACAAGAATGGAGACAAGTCCTTTGTCTGCAGCTGTTAGAAGGTCGTTAGTAATTTTCACCAGTGCCGTCTCTGTGCTATGATTCTTTCTAAATCCTGATTGAAAATCATCAAATAAACTGTTGCTATGTAGAAAATCACATAACTGATTAGCAACCACCTTCTCAAGGATCTTGGATAGAAAGGGAAGGTTAGATATAGGTCTATAGTTTGCTAAGACCTCAGGATCCAGGGTCGGTTTTTTCAGAAGAGGTTTTATCACAGCTATTTTAAATGATCGCGGTACATAACCTGTTAATAAGGACATATTGATCATATCTAGTAGTGAAGTGTTTACCCACGGGTAACGCTTCTTTGAGTAGCCTCGTTGGGATGGGGTCCAAGAGACAGGTAGATGGCTTAGCTGAGGATATCTTTAACATTAATTGTTGAAGGTCTATAGGATAAAAGCAGTTTAAGTATATGTCCGGATTAGTCGTTTCGTTCTAGCGGTCCTGTATTTAAAGATGAACTGTTAGAAGTTGAGGGCAAAAGGTGATTAATTTTATCTCTAATTGTTATAATTTTATCATTGAAGAAGCTCATGAAGTCATCACTACTCAGAGCTAGAGGAATAGATGGCTCAGTAGAGCTATGACTGTCTGTCAGCCTGGCTACAGTGCTGAAAAAGAAACCTTTGGGTTGTTCTTATTTTCTTCTATTAGTGAAGAGTAATAGTCTGATCTGGCTTTTCTTAAGGCCTTCCTATAGGTTTTGAGACTTTCTTGCCAATCCAGACGGGATTCTTCCACTTTGGTGGAGCGCCACTTACCCTCGAGGTTTCGCGAGACTTGTTTCAATCTGCGAAGTTTGTTCGTTATACCAAGGAGCTTTTTCCTTCGCTTCATCGGCTTCTTTTGAGAGGAGCGACAGAGTCCAAGGTCGTCCGGAGGCAAGTCGCAGCACCGGCCCACAAATGCATCAACCCGAGAGGGACTGAGGTTAACATAGAGGTCCTCTGTTATTCTAAGGCACGACATAGAGTCAAATGCTGTTGTAATATCTTCCTTAAATTTAGCTATAGCACTGTCAGATAGGCATCTAGTGTAGCGCCATTATCTAGTTTAGTATGGTCAGGTAGCAAGAATTCAAAAGTAATTAAAAAATGATCTGATAATACCAAATTCTGCGGAAATATTACTAAATCCTCAATTTCAATACCATATGCCAGCACAAGGTCGAGGGTGTGGTTAAAACAGTGGCCGCCTTTGTGCACACTCTGACTGAAACCGATTGAATCCAGTAATGTGTTGAAAGCAGTAGTAAGGCTATTGCTGTCAACGTCCACATGGATATTAAAATCACCTACAATAAGTACTTTGTCTGATTTAAGGACTACACATGATAAAAACTCTGAGAATTCAGATAAAAATTCAGAATACGGACCTGGAGCTCGGTAGACAACAACAAATATAATTGGCTGTTCTGATTTCCGTGTTGGATGTTGAAGATTAAGAACAAGACTTTCAAAAGAGTTATAATTCAGTTTGGGTTTAGGGTTAATTAACAGGCTTGAATCAAATATGGCTGCAACTCCCCCTCCTCGGCCGGAGCCTCTAGGAATTTGAGTATTAATATGACTGGGAGGAGTCGCTTCATTTAGACTAACATATTCTTCATGGCCCAGCCATGTTTCAGTAAGACAGAATAGATCAATTTGATTATCAGATATCAATTCATTTACTAGTACTGCCTTTAGAAGACAGAGATCTGATATTTAGTAATCCACATCTAATTTTCGTCTCCTTTTCTATCATTGCAGTGGTAGTTTTAATTCCAATTAGGTTGTTAAGTATTGCCCCTCTATTCACCACTTTGTGTGGTCTGTTGTTGATTATAATTGGAATAGTACTAGTACTACATGTTACTGGAATAGTACTAGTACTACACGTTACTGGAATAACACTAGTACTACATGTTATCCTGCAGAAAACATTTTCAGATTCATCCACTTGTATAGTGCTATCAGGATCAATGCCTGGGGACATGAATCTGTGATATTTTCAACATAATGTCAATACTTGCCTTTCAGTGTGGTCGTTATGTTGTCAGATAGTATCCTGGCTCCGGGTCGGGTTTGGGTGGAGACCATCACGCTTCAGCAGGTTGGGCATCTCCCAGAACAAGTTGAAGTTGTCGCCATAGGGAATGCCGTGCGCAGTGAATGTAGAGTGGTTCCAGCCAGGTGTGGAGCCAGAACAGTCTGGACCATCTCTCAGCACCCTTCCTGTAGGTAGGTAGAGGCCCAGAGATGACAATCCGCTTACCTGTGCCCATCAGGGTGGAGAGGAGAGTGGTGAAGTCTCTCCGGAGTGCTGTCGACCGTCCCTCTCTGATGTCGTTTGTGCCCACATGCACGATGATGTTGTCGACCTTGGCGTGGCGGGCGAGGATGCCGGGAAGTTTGTGCTGGATGTCACGGACCTTGGCACCGGGGAAGCAGTAGACCTTAGAGGGACCGCTAGGTAAAGGGGGAAATGTGGAGGTCCCTTACCATGGAGCTTCGGCTGATCAGCGTGGAGGTTGATGAGTCCGAGGGGGAGAGTCCGCCCTCAATGGGCGTCGATTGTGTCGCTGGACCAGGATGAGCTGCGTGGGGACGTGCAGAGAAGGGAACTCCGCTCGTTCGGCCAGAATGCTGTAGCGGCTTTCTAGTCGTAGGGTTGGGCTGGGGCTGAGCGTTGTCCTGACCGCCTGCTCTGGTGCTTGCTTACACGCCATGGCTCCGGCTGGTGTGGAGTGGAGCTGGTCAGCAGAGTTGGCTGTCCTCCGGCAGAGCGAGGAGAGACAACAGGGACAGAGGTTGTATTAGTGTGTGGTGGGGTGAGAGTATTGCAGGGCACAGTGGAATCAAGACATCCGACAGTGTATGTGTGAGGAGAACTTCCAATGATAATGGAGTCGAGGAACTGTTCACTTGCCTTGATCTGGTGGAGAGTCGATATTCTGGCTTCAAGTTCCACTATCTTCTGGCTGAACAGGAGGCACGAGTCACAGCCAGGTGAACAGCTGAGGGGGGGCATCGTGTAGCTTGCTAGTTTAGCTAGTAGCAACGTTGATGGAGGCCTTTTCCTAAAACCTAAAAACCTTCACAAGTCGAAATACAATGCAGGTGCTCCTGCTTGTATTAGCAAGCTGTGGATAGCTCGTTACTGTTACCAAAATATGGAATAGATTAGATTTCCCAGGAGGCAAAATCCTGAGTGGTTCGCTTTAACTCCCGCTAGCAGGCAGGCTAACTAGCCGTTAGCACAACAAATACCTAGACGTTAGCTAACGGAGCGGAGGAAAGTTTTGCAAACAACGGAGAAACTGCGGCCAGACAGGTCCGGTTAAAATACAGCTAAAACGGTGTAATTAGTGACTGTATTTCGTTGTGGAGGACTTAAAATCGCAAGACGTTAAGCGTCTGCCGTTATCGTCTGTAACAAGAAACAAGAAGTCAGGCGGAAACCTTTTAGGCCTACTTCCTGCTGCCACTAGGGGGCACTATGACTTTACGTAAATATCAGCCTTTATTTGTCCTCAGGGTTGGAGTCTTATGAATCCTGAAAAGTTTCGAGCCAGTTGGACAATGTACACTCAAGTTACACCCACTTCCTGTTTCGATGGCAAAATGCACAAGATGGCTGCCCCGCCACGGCCATGCCCTATGACGAAAAGTTTTTCTTTTAACAAATTTTCATCTTTAATGTCTTAAGATGGCACAGACTGAATTTGAAGTTGATCGGAGGAAAACTCTAGGAGGAGTTCATTAAAGTATGACGTGGAAATGGCCAAAATCGCACTAATTTCAAACATTCAATTAAAAATGAAGGACTTCCTGTTGGGTTTAGGGTATGGCTCCAATGACGTTTTTTGTACATCTGGACATGCTACATATGTGTACCAAGTTTTATTAGTCTATGTTAAACGTTGCAGTATGTTTATGGGGCTCAAATTGTTTAAGTTTTGTAAATTACGTAAATTTTCACCAGGCTTGATGCGACCGCCTAATAATTCCTTCAGTTTCAATAGGGCCTTTGCCACTGTCGGCGCTCAGACCATAAATATTGTACTTTTTACTCCACTACATTTATCTGACAGCTTTAGTTACTAGTTACTTTACAAATTAGGATTTCTGCACACAAAACACATCAGTTTATAAAATCTGATGTTTTATCAGGGCCCGGTTGGGAGTTGCACATGCGCAGTAGCTAGGTAAGGACTACTAGCTAGAAGCTAGCGCTGCTAGTGGTTAGCCACCTCGTTGTCAATAGCAAAACACTGCTACAACACTATAGAACTACTTCCATGTCCCTGTTCTGCAGGTATTTGCTAAAGTGGTTACCACACACCAAATGTTTCGGCCGATGACGTAGACGGCCCTGCATTGCCATATTTCTCAGTTATTCTATTTAGCATAGTAACAGTTTAGCATGAAAACAGTCAAACTCAATAAAGCGCTTTCTGAAGCACCCGGACTAGCTTTGGACATCATCAGTCACAGGGTATTCCTCATTTGGTACAAGCTTTTCCACTTGAAACAGTGTGCTTCCAAGGCCTGAAACAAGCTTCCACCCATCTCTAGTTACATGTAAAATGGAGCGCACCATAAATAAATGTGCACCTTTGGGAACTCAAGAGGTATATAATAATAATAATAATAATAATAATAATAATAATAATAATAATAATAATAATACATTTAATTTGTAATGCACTTTATATTTACATGCTACATGATAGTACTAAAAAAAGTACAAATAAAAACACATGGAGAGCTTGAAAATAAAAATAAATGAATAGAATGACATGAAACAAAAACAATAAGGAAAAGGGCACGAGTTCACTCAAAAGCTCTCCTAAAAAGGTGGGTTTTAAGGCCACGTTTAAAAGCATCCACAGTCCGTGGTGTCCTCAGGTGGTCAGGGAGAGCATTCCACAGACTGGGAGCAGCTGAGCAGAAAGCCCGATCTCCCATTGTACGGAGCTTTGTCCTGGGAGGTTTCAAAAAATACGCTGAGGCAGATCGGAGGGTACGTGTTGAGGTCTGTAGGGTGAGGAGTTCCTTGAGGTAGGGGGGGAGCTTCACCATGGATGCACTGGTAGGTAAGGAGGGAGACCTTGTACTCAACCCTGAGTGAGACAGGAAGCCAGTGGAGTGATTTAAGGATGGGGGTGATGTGGTCATGTTTGCGCACCCTCAACAGGATCCTAGCAGCGCTGTTCTGGATATACTGCAACTTTTGAAGGGGTCCCGGTGAGGAGCGCATTGCAGTAGTCCAGCCTGGAGGAGACAAAAGCGTGGACAAGCTTTTCCGCATCTGCAGGAGTGAGTGTGGGACGGAGTTTGGCGATGTTCCTGAGGTAGAAGAAGGAGGTCTTGCAGAGATGTTTGATGTGAGCCTCAAAGGTCAGATGAGAGTCCATTTTAACACCCAGGTTAGTGGCAGATATTGAAAGTGGAATAATTTGGCCGGAGAAGGTGATGCTGGTAATGTCAGATAACCGAACCTGGTGTGGGGTGCTGACTAAAATGGCTTCAGTCTTGGAGCTGTTTAGCTTCAGAAAGTTTTGCTCCAGGCAGGTGGTCAGAGTGGATGATGGCAGGGCAGCAGAGGGGGTTGGGTTTGTCCTGAGGTAGAGTTGAGTGTCATCAGCATAGCAGTGGAATGAAATTCCATGCCAGCTGATGACATGACCAAGGGGGAGCATGTAGAGAATAAACAGGGTGGGGCCGAGCACTGAGCCTTGAGGGACACCACAGGTGACGTTGTGTGTCAGGGATTTAGCCTCTCCCAAGGCGACATGCTCAGTTCTCCCGGTGAGGTAGGATGAGAACCACTCATGGACAGAGTCAGAAACACCGATAGTGGAAATTAGGCGGTGGAGGAGGATATTGTGGTCCACAGTGTCGAATGCTGCAGTCAAGTCCAGGAGGATGAGAAGTGATGGGGAGCCAGCGTCTGCAGTCATCCGCAGGTCATTTGTGACCCTGACCAGGGCTGTTTCTGTGCTTTGGCCAGGGCGGAAACCAGATTGAAATTTCTCGAACAGGCTGTTTTGTTTTAGATGGTCCTGAAGCTGTGCGGCAACTACTTTTTCCAGCACTTTGGAAAGGAATGGAAGGTTGGAGATGGGCCTGTAGTTGGCAAAGACTTCTGGGTCTAGGGTTGATTTTTTGAGAAATGGCCTGATGACAGCGGTTTTCAGTGTTGATGGAACATGGCCAGCCTGGAGGGAGTGGTTAATGACCTTTGTGATGAGGGGACTTATGGCGTGGAGGTTGGATTTTACCAGGGCTGTGGGGAAGGGGTCCAGAGCACAGATGATGGTTTCATCTTTTTGATGATATCCTCAACCTCTTGCTGTGAGATGACAAAAAAACAGCTGAGAGGTTGGGAAATCCCAGGCTGTGGGTCTGCAGTTGGGACAGGCAGTGTAGAGAAACTGGATAGCAGGGAGCGGATGGTGTCTACTTTTTTTCTGAAGAAAGTAATGAAATTGTTGCACCTCTCTTCTGTGGCTTCTGAATGAGAGTGAGTTTGCGGTTTGAGGATGTCATGTATGTAGAAAAAAGTTGCTTGGAGTTGCCAGGGCTATTGTTGATAATGTTGGAATAGAACTGTGAACGTGCATCTCTCAAGAACCTTGAATAGGACTTCTGATGTTCTCGGTAGGCCTGCCTATGAACAGTGAGTCCTGAGGCCATGTGGCGCCGCTCAAGGGCACGCCCAGCTGTTTTCATTTGCCGGAGTTCGTAAGTATACCAGGGGGCTGAGCGTAAGAAGCTGACAGTTCTAGTTTTGACAGTGGCGTGGAGATCTAGGAGACTGCTCAGAGATTGGTTGTAGAAGTCAACCGACTCAGTGACTGGGAAAAAATCAGCAGAGGAGAGATGTTGGAGGTCTATGGTCAAGGTGTCCGGGTTGATCTTTTTCAGGTCCCTATAGCAGATTTGACGCTTGTCTTTGGTGTGTGGAGAAAGGAGTGACAGCTCCATTGAGATGGCCTTGTGGTCAGACACACCCAGATCATACGTCAGAAGGTTGCTAATAGGGGCGGAGTTGGAAATGACCAGGTCCAGTGTGTGCCCCCTGGAGTGTGTGGGGAAATCAACATGTTGTTGGAGGTTGAGGCAGTCCAGTAGTTGCAGAAACTCAGCTGCAAAGTGGCAGGAGGGGAGGAAACCTAACCCCTGAGCTAAAATTCTAAATTAAGATACTTTGCCACAGCAAATGGCATTACAATGTCCACTTCCCACTGGGGGTTAGCTGAGATATCATTCTGTCAGTGTGGATGAATGTTTCTGATAAATGTTTTTCAGAAACATGCATCTGTTGCCACCACCCTCGGAAAAGGTTTTCTGGCTGTCCGCAAAGCAGAACATCTGTGTGTCGCAAGCCAAACCCCGAGCTACAGAGACTACACAGGCACACAAAAGACTATGGAAGTAAGACTGAATGCATTAAAACCAGGTTAATCTTCCTTTGCTTTTTATCCTTTAACCAGGTCCCTTATTTCTTTTGAGGAGATGAATGTTTACCCAGCTGTCAATATTTGGGACACCTCAGGGTTGTGAGCTACATTTTAAAATATATTTTCTAAAAGAACACATTTCAGTTTGTGAATGCTGACAAGGATGTTAATATTCTATCACAATGGCCCACCTCCTCTATTCATGTAGTTTAAAGTAGGGCAGCTCATTTTGTCAGGTGGGAGATAATAGGTTTAGACTTACAGTACAGGCCAAAAGTTTGGACACACCTTCTCATTCAATGCATTTCCTTTATTTTCATGACTATTTACATTGTAGATTCTCACTGAAGGCATCAAAACTATGAATGAACACATATGGAATTATGTACTTAACAAAAAAGTGTGAAATAACTGAAAACATGTCTTATATTTTAGATTCCTCAAAGTAGCCACCCTTTGCTCTGATTACTGCTTTGCACACTCTTGGCATTCTCTTGATGAGCTTCAAGAGGTAGTCACCTGAAATGGTTTTCCAACAGTCTTGAAGGAGTTCCCAGAGATGCTTAGCACTTGTTGGCCCTTTTGCCTTCAATCTGCGGTCCAACTCACCCCAAACCATCTCGATTGGGTTCAGGTCCGGTGACTGTGGAGGCCAGGTCATCTGGCGCAGCACTCCATAACTCTCCTTCTTGGTCAAATAGCCCTTACACAGCCTGGAGGTGTGTGTCATGTTGAAAAATAAATGATGGTCCAACTAAACGCAAACCGGATGGGATGGCATGTCGCTGCAGGATGCTGTGGTAGCCATGCTGGTTCAGTATGCCTTCAATTTTGAATAAATCCCCAACATTGTCACCAGCAAAGCCCCCCCCCCCCCACACCATCACACCTCCTCCTCCATGCTCCACGGTGGGAACCAGGTATGTAGAATCCATCCGTTCACCTTTTCTGCGTCGCACAAAGACACGGCGGTTGGAACCAAAGATTTCAAATTTGGACTCATCAGACCAAAGCACAGATTTCCACTGGTCTAATGTCCATTCCTTGTGTTTCTTGGCCCAAACAAATCTCTTCTGCTTGTTGCCTCTCCTTAGCAGTGGTTTCCTAGCAGCTACTTGACCATGAAGGCCTGATTCGCACAGTCTCCTCTTAACAGTTGTTCTAGAGATGTGTCTGCTGCTAGAACTCTGTGTGGCATTCATCTGGTCTCTAATCTGAGCTGCTGTTAACTTACGATTTCTGAGGCTGGTGACTCGGATGAACTTATCCTCAGCAGCAGAGGTGACTCTTGGTCTTCCTTTCCTGGGGCGGTCCTCATGTGAGCCAGTTTTGTTGTAGCGCTTGATGGTTTTTGCGACTGCACTTGGGGACACAATCAAGGTTTTCGCAATTTTCCGGACTGACTGACCTTCATTTGTAAAGTAATGATGGCCACTTGTTTCTCTTTACTTAGCTGATTGGTTCTTGCCATAATATGAATTCTAACAGTTGTCCAATAGGGCTGGCGGCTGTGTATCAACCTGACTTCTGCACAACACAACTGATGGTCCCAACCCCATTAATAAGGGAAAAAATTCCACTAATTAACCCTGACAATGCACACCTGTGAAGTGAAAACCATTTCAGGTGACTACCTTATGAAGCTCATTGAGAGAACACCAAGGGTTTGCAGCGCTATCAAAAAAGCAAAGGGTGGCTACTTTGAGTCTAAAATAAAGAATCTAAAATATAAGACATGTTTTCAGTTATTTCACACTTTTTTGTTAATTACATAATTCCATATGTGTTCATTCATAGTTTTGATGCCTTCAGTGAGAATCTACAATGTAAATAGTCATGAAAATAAAGAAAACGCATTGAATGAGAAGGTGTGTCCAAACTTTTGGCTTGTACTGTATGTTGTTTGTGTTTTTTGTAAATATCCGGTCTTAAAATGTACTTGCAAAATGTAATACACTGGTTGAGTGATTACTTAGATCATTATCTGGCACCAGAACTCTGTACTGAAAGAGTTGTTTTAGGCATGGTGAGCATAAGAAAAGCTTCAATGCATGGCTGTATTTATATGTCATATTAAGGTAATGTCAGAATTTCAAATTTCTTTGACCAGAATACAACATTTATATATATATATATATATATATATATATATATATATATATATATATATATAAAACTAGGGTTCATTATAGTTAATTAATCTATAGATTATTTAGCTATATTCTTTAAAAATAGTGAAATAGTTAAACATACTAAACAATGTCCATAATAATGATCCACATCCCAAGATATATTCCAATTGCTTGTTTTACTCAACCTAGAGTCTAAAACCCAAAGATATTCAGTTCATTATTATATATAAGAAACATATGAAATCATCATCTGAGAAGCTGCAACCACCAAATACAAATTTGGCATTTCTTCATAAAAAAAATATTAAATGTTTAATTGATTATGAAAATAGTTGCTGATTCTGTCTGTTAACTACTTGATGAATAAACTAATCGTATAAAATCAACCTAACCCTGAACGATGGAAGAATTCAAACTCTGGTCTCCTCAACTTTCTGTCCATTTCTTCCCTGTGACACGGCACCCTCTAGTGTTAATGGGAGTTGATGCCAGAGGGCATCTGGTATATGGAAGGGGAATGTCATAGATTTGGTTTGGGGCAGAGCCGTATATAGAGAGAGTTTGGCCAACTCAAATCATGGGCGCCATATTGGATACCATTGTCAGATGACTCTACAGTGTAACCCTATGGGGTGAATATGCTATCTTGAAATAAATTACTTATTTTCACCATAAACAGGCATATACATGTTATTATCAACAATTGTCAATATGTAAAAGGCCCTAACGGAAGTATTCCAGTGTATATTTACCTTATATATTGTAAATGGGCCTCTAAAAAATGCCCATTGTAGTGAGTTACCACATAATAAGTCTCTGACCAGTGTTTACCTTTCTTTTTCTCTTCAGTCTCCCGAGTCCTGACGGGTCAGTGTAACGCTTACCAGTTCAATTTTCTAAACACAAACGGACATTTGGAAAAACATAAAAATGGGTTCCAATATCCAATTTTTCATTTTTTTCCGCCTTGACAAATTAAAAAATTGGATCTTTAAACTGTTTTTCCAATTTTCTGTTTTTATTATTTAAAAAATAATAATTTTATTATTATTTACCACTAAGGTCTATATAAAAGAGACTTCAGATACAGTATTAGGGGACGACTAAGGTCTATATAAAAGAGACTTAAGATACAGTATTAGGGGACCACTAAGGCCTATATAAAAGAGACTTCAGATACAGTATTAGGGGACCACTAAGGTCTATATAAAAGAGACTTCAGATACAGTATTAGGGGACCACTAAGGTCTATATAAAAGAGACTTAAGATACAGTATTAGGGGACCACTAAGGCCTATATAAAAGAGACTTCAGATACAGTATTAGGGGACCACTAAGGTCTATATAAAAGAGACTTCAGATACAGTATTAGGGGACCACTAAGGGCTATATAAAATTGACTTCAGATAAAAAAAAAAAAAAAAAAAAAAAAAAAAAAAAAATAAAAAAAAAAAAAAAAAAAAAAAAAAAAAAAAAAAAAAAAAAAAAAAAAAAAAAAAAAAAAAAAAAAAAAAAAAAAATAAAATAAAAAAAAAAAAAAAAAAAAAAAAAAAAAAAAAAAAAAAAAAAAAAAAAATTTTTTTAATAAAAAAAAATTTTATTAAAAATTGTGGTTGAATTTTTTTTAGGTATTATTATTATTAAAAAAAAAAATTTTAATTTTTTTTATTTTTTTTTTTATTTTTTTTTTTTTTTATTACAGACATTGATAAACCCTTCCCATATTGTAGCCTAAGGCGTTATGTGATTCTGATGATTCTAATGCGACCGACAGCATATGGGTAAAAAGTGTGTTTTGGTCAGGTGTAAATCACGGTAGGACAGGACCATAACGTTATCACGCTAGCAATTATAACTTAGTATTAACCAAGGCAAAGTTACGTATTAATAATATTTGGTGAGCTAAATCAACATAAATTACATGCCTGCGTGGTCACAGTATATTACATCAGAGTTACAGATTACTGAAGTCAGACAAGCTTAAATTCAAGTCATGACTATGGCAAGATCCAACCCGGTCTCACGCCAGGTCGTGAAATAGCCACGTTATTTTGATTTATTAATTTGTGTACAGGGCCCTATTTCAGGTAGAAGATTTAACAAACTCTGAGTCTAACCCTGATGTCTTATTTGATTTACCCTGAGATGGGAAACTCTGAGTTTTCTACGAAAGAGGATTAGGGCCACTGGTGAAAAATGTATTTGAGTTCAGAATTCTGACTTTATTCTCAGAATTCTGACTTTAAACTCAGAATTCTGACTTTAAACTCAGAATTCTGAGAATAAAGTCAGAATTCTGAGAATAAAGTCAGAATTCTGAGTTTAAAGTCAGAATTCTGAGATTAAAGTCAGAATTCTAAAGTCAGAATTCTGAGAATAAAGTCAGAATTCTGAGATTAAAGTCAGAATTCTAAGTTTAAAGTCAGAATTCTAAGTTTAAAGTCAGAATTCTGAGAATAAAGTCAGAATTCTGAGTTTAAAGTCAGAATTCTGAGAATAAAGTCAGAATTCTGTGTTTAAAGTCAGAATTCTGAGAATAAAGTCAGAATTCTGAGAATAAAGTCAGAATTCTGAGATTAAAGTCAGAATTCTAAGTTTAAAGTCAGAATTCTGAGAATAAAGTCAGAATTCTGAGTTTAAAGTCAGAATTCTGAGAATAAAGTCAGAATTCTGAGTTTAAAGTCAGAATTCTGAGTTTAAAGTCAGAATTCTGAGTTTAAAGTCAGAATTCTGAGAATAAAGTCAGAACTCAAATACATTTTTCAACAGTGGCCCTAATCCTCTTCCGTAGTTTTCGGATTCAGAACAGCTGATATGAGTTGGTTCAATCAACTCAGAGTAGGTTCACGCGCGTGCACCACCACAATAAAAAGGCAGCATGAATGGAGCCATGATTCTGCGATTCACCATGGTAACAACCACAAACAAACGGGTCGGCGGAAATACTCATGCGCACATACAGCAAGTTAAAAAAAAAAGCAACACAGCGGCTGCTGCAAAAGAGAGAGAATTTGCGTGGGAGAAAATTGCTGCTAGAGTAAATGCGTATATTCCAATATAGTGTATATAATTTTTAATCATAAGTAGGCTATAGCCTAACATTACTGGTGAAATGGTATTGAACCTATAATCTATTTCATTTAGGTGCAATCCTGCGGGCGAAGAAGTCCTAGTCCTACTAATCCCATTCTGAGGCTGCAGCAGCATCATTAACAGAATTATAATCCATAAACTTTTATTTCAAAGGGTTTACATCATTCACCTGCAATACTGTGGAACTCCTTTTAAAAACGTTTAAACTCTTCTGACGGCGCTTTGCTACAGCGGCTTTACTAAAATGCTCCGCATCACCAATGTTGTAAAGACAAATGCCGTTTGCAAAAAAACGTAATGCGACACAAATAATCTGCTAGGATGTAAGAGCATAAATGGGTGACATTAGTGATATGAGGACGGATAAGGTTATAGGCTACATAACTGATCGACTGGGAAGAAAAACGATACCGCTCAAATAGGAAGTAATCTGAAAATTAAAATGTCGGGGCTTTTATTCTCTGTGAAGTAAAGCAGCTTCTTCATCAATGGGATCATTGACAAAAGGAAATGCCATGTTTTGAGAAATGAAATGTTTTATAGTCTGCCTAACATGGTTAATAAACCAACATATTTTTTTTATTATTCATGCCGATAACAAACTGCGCTAAAATGCGCCTGATCCAGACTGAATGAATGGATGAGGGAATGAAAGGGCGCTGTGGGGAGGGAGGAGACTGAGAGAAACTCAAGGTTTCTTGAAGAAAACCTGCTCCCGACCAGGTTAGGTTCACAGGCTCAGTTACCATAGTAACTGACTCTGAGGTGAAGTTACCTCTCTTTCTGAAATACCACACAGGGGCCCGTTTCAGAAAGCAGGTTTAGTGAAAACTCTGAGTGTGTTAACCCTGAGATGAGGGAAACTCTGGGTTTTCGGTTTCAGAAAGAGAGGTTAATCAAACCTGAGAGAGAGGGGTAACTCCAGCCCGTTTCAGAAATAGAGGTAGGCTAACTTAACCTCAGAGTCAGTTACTATGGTAACTGAGCCTGTGAACCTTGTCAGGAGCTAAACTAATTTCCTCATTCATTCATTCAGTCTGTATCAGGTGCATTTTAATGCAGTTGTTATCTGCATGAATAAAAAAACGTATAGGTTTATGTTAGGCAGATTATAAAACGTTTTTTTCTCAAACATGTCATGTCCTTTTGTCGACGATCCCATTGATGAAAAAGCTGTATTAATTCACAGAGAGTTTACGTCGGGAGATGATACTGAGTCCCGATGTATTTTCATTTCCACATAACCGATTTGAGAGGTATTTTTCATCACAGTCCATTAGATATGTAGATACCTTATCCGTCCTCATATCACTAACATCCACCATTGTGGACCTGCCATAACATCCCTGCAGATTCTTTGTGTCGCATTACGTTTTTTGCAAACGGCAGTTCCCTTTATAACAGTGTAGCGGATCATACTGTAATAGTAAAGCCACTGTAGAGCTGTCAGAAAAGTGTGACTTGCTCTGAAACGTTTTTTAAACGTTTTTGTAGTGTTCCCTGGACACAAACCAGTGAGAGCCATTAAAAAGAAATAAATGATTATACATTATAGTTCTGTTAATGATCATGGTGCTACGGCCTCAGAATGGGATATAGTAGTAGCTTACTTTTTCGCCCGCAGGATTGCACCTAAATGAAATTATAGGTGTAATACAATTCCAGTTTTCACCAGTAATATAAGTTAACTGTGATTAAATATGAAATTAATACACTGTTAATGCTTACGCATTGACTCGAGCAGCAATTTTCTCCCACACCAATTCTCTCTCTTTTGCAGCAGCAACCACTGTCTTGCTTTATTAACGAAATGCATGTTCAAACCATAGACAGTAGGTTAAAACCATAGACAGTAGGTCCAAACCATAGACAGTAGGTCCAAACCATAGACAGTAGATCCAAACCATAGACATTAGGTTCAAACCATAGACAGTAGGTCCAAACCATAGACAGTAGATCCAAACCATAGACATTAGGTTCAAACCATAGACAGTAGGTCCAAACCATAGACAGTAGGTTCAAACCATAGACAGTAGGTCCAAACCATAGACAGTAGGTCCAAACCATAGACAGTAGGTCCAAACCATAGACAGTAGATCCAAACCATAGACATTAGGTTCAAACCATAGACAGTAGGTCCAAACCATAGACAGTAGATCCAAACCATAGACCGTAGGTCCAAACCATAGACAGTAGGTTCAAACCATAGACAGTAGGTCCAAACCATAGACAGTAGGTTCAAACTCGCTGTTTGTGCGCATGAGTATTTCCACCGACCCATTTGTTTGTGGTTGTTAACATGGTGAATCGTAGAATCATGGCTCCATTCATGCCGCCTTTTTATAGTGGTTGTGCACGCGCGTAACCCTGAGTGAACCTACTCCGAGTTGATTGAACCAACTCAAATCAGCTGTTCTGGAACCAAAAACTCAGAGTTTCCCATCTCAGGGTAAATCAACTCAGAGATCAGGGTTACACTCAGAGTTTGTTAAACCTCCTTCCTGAAACAGACCCCAGGTCACGATTTTCACGTTTATTTTGTGTACACGCCACGAATTTTGAACGTGTACAGGTCACAATTTTCTCGAACCTTTCCCTGGGGGACGCAACAACGTGGAAACGAAAACACCACACACCGGCCACAACAACGGGACGGGCCGCCACTCGCGGGACGCGGTCCCCGGGCGCAGGGGCACACAACAGGGAAATTAAACGCCACAACAGCGGGACGGTTGTGGTTACGAAGAGAATAACGAGGAAAGGAACTGCAACATGCTGTGCGTTTGACCCATCCACCCCCCCCAACCAACCTCCCTGCGCGGACTTTTGCCTTATCAATACTACTCGCTAATGTCATTGTTCTGTGATCACGAAATATACTTCCCATTGAAATACATTGCTTTAAAATTCGTAATCGCCACACTAAAAAAACTACATTTACGTGTCCTGTCCACGACTTAATAGATTCAATAACGTGACCATATCATAAACTGCCATGAGACCGGGCTTCAAGATCACAAGCATTTCTAAGCATTTAGGTATATGGAGTGCTAGCGAAAAATCTAACGCTAGCATAAGGCTTGGCTAACTTTAAACTTCATTCATTTCAAAAGCAGTGCTAGAACGTTTTTGACAGCGTGGTACACATTAACGATGGTATTACTATATTTGTCCTATGTGTTAAAAGTTGAAGAAAGAAATTGACATTTACCTCACACAATAATGAGTAGTCACTTGCCCTCCAGTTTGCCCTTTTCACCTTCAGCTCCCACACTTTTTGCCTTTTTGGTTCACGGGGGATCTTTCAGTGATTTATGCAATTTTTTTAATAATTTATTACATTTTTCCACTATTCCCTGCACTATGCTAATGGGAATTAGATGAATGTTGGTATCCAATATGGAGTCCACAAAACACGTGACCACCTCGGAACCAATCACAGAACAGGATAGCTCAGAACATTCGATTCCCTAGTTGGCCAAACTCTCTCTATATACAACTGTGGTTTGGGGAATAGGGCATATGGCTGGGGAGGAGGGACAGGGAGACAGACTGCCACAGTTGTTTGTTCAGTCATATCCTTAGATTGTAAAAGGAGCGAGAGATAGAATAAGAGAGATATAAGGTTAGGTTTTATTTTAAATATTTATCTGAAAAAAATGAAGTGTACCATTTCTTTAAACACTTAAAAAAAGAAGAAGTTAGTTGACACATCTCTCCTTCCTGCAGGTATATTAGTGGACCGATGGAGGCACTATGAAGGCTGCGATCCAGCTGGTGGAGAAGCTGGGAGCCACTATTGTAGGTCAGTCAAGATGGTTACATCATACCACCTTATTTCAAAGATCAACAGCACTAAAATAAATGTCACACTCTGTGTCCTGCAGGTGTAGCAGCTGTGGCCATCGAGAACACTGAAGGAGGAAAGTGGATTAACTAAAATTAAAAATTCCCTCACTGCATCCCCGAAGAGCTCCAGAGCCAAACCAGAAGTATCTTGATTCCTTCAAACATTTCAACTGAACCAGAAAAGCATGGTTTCTTACAACTTTAGTAAAGAAAATAGTAGCATTAATAGTATTTTCTATGCCTACATTGGCCAAAAAAGTTTTATCTGAATAGACACGTTTTCATCTACAGCCGTAACATAAAATAGTGAAATCTGTTTGTTAAACAGCAAGCTATACTGTGATTTCAACTAAATAATTGTTCTTGTAACACAATGACATTTTTCTTTTAAATATATTTTTATTAAACATAACATGAGAAAATCAAAAGAAAAAATTGTGAAATATCCATACGCATTATTTAAGTTTTTGATATAAACATGATAATCCAAATTCAGTCATTGATTTGATTGTAAACAAAAAGCAAAAAGCAGTACCTATGACGCATGACAAGCATCACAAGATTAATCTGAGGGGTTGGAAAATGATAAACAGGATAGGAAAGCAGAAAAAACATTCCTGCTACGCAAAATTCTGTTTATTTTTTTCAGACCATCTTCAAATCTTTGCTTTTTTCTTGTGATTTGCATAGTCTTACTTCTTACAGAAAGGTTGGGAATGTCTGATCTACAATATTATGAAAAGAGGATTAAGTACCAAGTAAAAACAGTAATTTAAAACAGTATTAGTGTGAAGAAAAATCTTAATTTGCAAACTACAGCAGCGAGACTGTTTGAGCAACATATTAAAAAACATCCACAGTCATTCTTTGGCATCTCTGCAGTACCAGAACAGTCATTTTTGTGGAATTGCTGTGTCACTCTGTAACTCCAGACAAGTTAAACTGAGCAACACCACAAGAATCCACATCCCACAGAGGAAAACTCGTTCTAAGCCAGGAAAAACTAAACTCTCATATGTCAGGAAGTTAAAACTCCAGCCTCCCTCCTCCTGCTTTGACCACAGAAATCCCTCCAGTCTTTTTCTGCATTTCAGTCTTTACTTTTGACTTTCAACTCCTGATTCCATCCTTACTGGCAGCAGTTCGGCTGCTTCTTCTTCGATGAAGCGTACGCATTGTTTGACGTGCTGTTAATTCCTGGAACAAACCAACAGCTGAGTGTTAAAACAATGTGACAAATGGGATGGTTTTCATGACCACAAAGAGATGAGTTTGGATACTCACTGACGATGCCCCCAATTTGCCTCGATCCACTTTTCTCCAACTCCGCAAGAACATTGGTCTCGAATGCCAACGATGCAACTCGAAAGAAAAACTCTTTGACGTTTTCCCCTACAGCATTGAGGAAATATAGATTAGTAAGGAACTGTATGAAAATTATTAATGTGGAGAGGAGGGCTGAAACTTACAACCATTGTTTATATTTGGTACTGATAATTTAACAGGAAGAGTTTGATGCTGATCCAAGTTGTAGAAGAGAGCTGTGAGTCACGTAACATTGTCTACATTGTCGCACCTTTATGATCAATGGTGCATACAGTACAATGGCAGGTTTTTCACAATAAAATGGAGTAAAACATAAATCTGGGGCATGGAAAAATTAAAGACCCTTCTCTGCTTTTTCCCCACACAACTCAAATAGTTCAAGAGAAATTACAAACTAGTATTAAAACTAGTTTCCTAGTAAAATGAAACTAGGAAATAGAAAAGGAATCTGCCTCTTACTTCCCACCACTGCTTAAATGCAGTTAGTAATGTCTTCAGACTATTATCCCCCTTTTCTGACCTTAACTAATAACATTCAAACAGTCCCTCAGCCAAGGGTGGGGTTGCTGACACTTGTCATGTTACTGTATTTAAATAGAAAACACTCACCTGTGAGTGACGACACAGCCCAATACTCTGCTCTGATCTCTTGTGCTAGTTTGAGAGCATCTTGTTCGATCTGAGAATACTGAGCAGGAGACTGTCCGAGAAAGCAGAGCAGACAGTTAGATATCATGTAATCCATTCAAACACAAAAGATCTGCAACTAAGAATTGTTTTTAATATCATGTCTTGCTTCATTGATTAATGGTTTAGTCTATTAACAAGTAGAATAAATAAAAGATGGCCATTACAATGTCCTGCACTGCAAGGGAGTGACTCAGGAAGGACAAGAGAAGCCCTCTAGAAATAATAAAAAAGGTAAATTACTTAATCCAGTAATCTAATTTCTTATGAAAGCCACAGCATTAGCAATCCAAATAGACCAAATACCAAACCTCAGTGCTCATACCATCTGTGCAAAAATCACAATAAAGTAAAGGAAGAATCACAACTCAAATAGTTCAAGAGAAATTACAAACTTCTGGAAATAGAAAAAGGGAGTCTGCTTCTTACTTCCCACCCCTGCTTAAATGCAGTTAGTAATGTCTCAGAAATGTCTGCAGGTCCATCATTTCAGAAAAGATTTGAAGTCCAGTGAAGTAAAGGACAGGGAAACTACATTCCTGAGGTTTGAGTTGGGACACAAGCGCTTTGTGCTGCTGGCAACAATCCAAACAATTGACATTCGACTCCAGTAACAGACACAAGAAATCTTCACAGGCATGTCCACCTTAAAAAGAGTCAAAAGACGTACGCTCAGGTCTTTCTTTGTGCCCACGAGGAACAGCTGAACGGCGGTGGGGTCGTTCTCTTTCAGGGCGTCCTCCAGCCACTGTCTGCAGACAAAACAAGACAAACTTCAGACGGCCAGCTGGGACCAAAAACTGAACGGGTGCCAACAATCTGCCCATAACAAATAGGCTTACCTCACATGGCCCAAAGACGCGACGTCATTTACATCAAATGCGATAATCACAACTGGAAGAAGAGAAAATATTACATTAACAGTTTTACGAGACACAGTTATGTATACACAGCTTCTTTTTCTCCCCTGATATTGTGTACATGGAAAGAGGAGAGTCTTTAGTAAGTTCATTATAAGTGTGTTGCCTTAAAACACAAATCTCTCACCCTGGGCTCCTCTGTAGTATGTTGAAGCAATGCACTTGAATCTCTCTTGGCCTGCAGTGTCCCAGCTGCAACATAGAGACAGCCATGTAAGCAATGTCCCATCAGGAAGACTCATCTTACTTTTGTTTTATGTTTAATAATGAAGACTTGAGACTTACAGCTGTAGGCTGAAAGGAACGCCCAGCACCTCAAAGCGCTCCATCTCAAAGTCAACGCCGATTGTTGCCTTGTAGTTTTTATCAAAAGCGTCTTTGCAAAACCTGAAAACATAAAAATTGTCTTCAGTTTTTTCATCTAAATGAAGAATGCTATACTGTATATATTTTGTATCTGATAAAGATATCTCAAAAAGTAAAGTAATACCTAAACCATTCACGTCCACCACCAATCTTTTTACAGATTTTATAACTACATATAACCAGCGGTAGGTGATAAAATGTGCTTCTTTTTAATTTGGGTCAACTGGCCCTTTAAATGATTGTGTCTATTGCCAGCCGAAAGTGCCTAAAGTAAAAGTACTTGTTGGGCCTTTCAGAGAGTTATATTATTACATATATTGTTTTATTGGAATATTATTACTGATGCTTTAACATAAGCAGCATTGAAATGTTACAGCTGGTGGAGGTGGAACACATTTTTACTACTTTATATACTGTTGAATAGTTTAATCTACAGCACAGTATCCTATTTTATAAACTGATGTTTTGTTAATCTTAATCTGTAAAGTAACTAATAACTCCAGCTGTCAGATTAATGTACAGTAGGTGTATTTTTCTCCGTAGATGTATAAAGTAGCACCAAATAGAAATACTGTAAACTGTAAAGTACGGTACTTAAATAAATGTGCTTAGTTACTTTCCACCACTGTGTATTGCGGTGTTATTTTTAATGTAGATTTAACATTTCTACACTTTTTAAATAATAAAATAAAGAGGATTATGCTCATGTCCTCAGAGTTATTTCTTGTTTGAGTTATTCATTCCCCAGAACTGCACCAGTGACTGTTTGAGCTTACCTATTAATCAGACAGGTTTTCCCCACAGCCAGATCGCCCACAACAATGACCTTAGAGATTTTAAATCTGCTGAGAAGAATAAAAGAAGATAGCAACAAGTAAAAAAAAAAAAAATTTAAAAAGTGACACAAAACCACCACATGCAGCCTCATGTGGCTGCTGGTTCCTGTCCTCACCCCACAGTGCCGGTACGCTGCTCCTGACACGCAGTCTTCACTTTGTTGTTGAAATCCTCCTTAATGTGGAGAGCTGCATCTTTCCTAAAATACTACAAGAGAGGAAGAGGGATTGGTCCTGGTGGGGGGGAAGGGAGGTGTTTTGCCCATTGTTGTTGTCCTGCTGTTATTTTGCTCTCATTGTGTTTTGTTGCTGTTAATTGCTGTGGCTTGTATTGGTTATCATTGTATTTTGTCTTTTTCCCATTTTTTTGAAGGAAGAGGAATTTGTGAGGATGGTGGAAGCACTCTAATAAAGTGGAAGGATTTTACCTGAGGGAGCTGAGCGATGATACGGTCCCTCCGAACAGGAGGAAGAACACTCATGGCTGAAACTCGGACGGACATGAAGCTTGGAGGTAAATGTTCAGCACAGGGGCGTGTGGTGAGCTGGACAGAGAGAGAAAGACATTTGAACGGTTTCTTCATAATATCTAGACTGCAGTGAATGATTTTTAGGCCCAATCATCAGACCTGGTGCTTATTTGTCATGTTGCTACAGGAGATAAAACTGCAACTCCTCACATTTTGAGTAAAAGGAAACAGTGAATTATTTTTTTTTTTTTCTCAAAGAAAGAGTAATCATAAAAGAGAGATTAATCACTAAATTTAATTTGAAAGGTCAATCAAACTGAACATCTTTGGGGTTTTAGTTCAACAAAACAGACAATTTGAAAACAGTCAACAGCACCTACATCTTATAGCCTACTGATGTTGGTATACTCCTTGGAACCTAATTTGCTGGCATGACATTGAATATCTCCACAATGGCTTAGTGGATTTTTACCATTCAAACGGTATTTGAAATGTCCACCTCCCTTCATTCATTTACAATTTCTACTGCGAAGATAACACCCTACAAATGTTCCTACAATGTTTACATTGTAGGAACATTGTATACAATGTTCCAAAACAAAAACAACCAGACACAAGAACAGCTTCTTTCCCACTGCCATCACTCTCCTGAACTGCTGATAAGTGGGCTCATCCCCACTTTGGCCATTCACCTACACATTACATACATTATCATTCCAATATGCATCTTGTACAATACATTTGCACTATTACTTGGCCCTCTACATCCTTATCTATTTTGTATTTTGTTTATTCTTCTTTGTATATTGTAAATTCAAGTTTTAAATCCAATCAAGTTTGCCTGTTCATTCATTCCTGCTAATATTTAATAATTCATTCCTGCTCATGCAGACGGTTTAAAGTAATAATCAAATTAGTATCATTGTTGGTAAAGTTTGTTAAAGGTTAGGGGAATGTAAAAAAGAACGTTAGGGGAACGTTCCCTGAAGGTTGCAACGTTAGGGGAACGTTCTCTAAAGGACCAGAACGTTCAACCAACTTTCCATAATAACGAAAACACAACCAAAACACAACCAAACCTAACCTTCAGGGAACGTTCGCGCAACCAAAAACGAACGTTCCCATTACGTTCTGGGAACCAAAAATTGTCAGTCCCAGTAAAGACTACAGCTAACTGGACATAAGGAGACAGCAGGCGGGCAGTCTAACAATAAACTGGAACGAGAGAAACTATGGGTTATCCATTGTGTAGCAACATGAGCGCATGCAGAGTCCGACCAGCCATCTGTGATCAGTGTTGATCCACTTACTGTGGCGATCTGTTTTAATCCTCTTGTTCATCAAAGCGTCTGGGAAAGAAGGAGGAGAACAAGAGTTTGGTTTGGTCCACCATACTACTGAAACTTTAAAACTCTATTCTACACCCAAACACCACACAAAGTCTCTTATTATCTCTGTAAAGTGACACGTTAAGAAAGATATGAGTATACAGGTTACACATAGATGACTAAATTGAACTTTTTCACACCAAAAAACAGCGTGTTTGAGCTGCAGAAGAAGTTACCTCGTCGAGACAGACTCTTCTCTCTCTCTCTCTCTCTTCTGTGTCTGGGCTCGTTTTCATTCCTTCCACGGATGCTTCTTATCGGAAGATGGAGACCCATGTGTGTTCATTGCTAAGCATTAGCGTGTTGGTTTGATGACGATCAGAGCTGAAATGGACCCACGGAAGTGGGAAGAAGCAGACTGGAGCCGCTGCTGCTGACTCAGATCTCTGGATTTCTTCTTTCTTTCCTCCAGATTCCCTCTGCTCGGTCCCCTGCTGGACGAAATGAGCAAATAGAGAACACATGTGTCCGGTCAATATTTGGACAGCAGAGGGCGCTCTGAGCCTCTGATCTCTGCCTCGTTATAACCACAATGTATCTCTGTCTGTCTGTCTGATAGGCCTAGACATTCTGTAAACTATTACAATATTAATAACCTACTCAATATGAAGACAAATACACATATATACAATATGTAAAAGATATACAGCATTACATGAAGGTAATAACACTTACATAAATGATATTCATTATTTCACTAAATGTACTAATAATGTCATTATTTAATGTAGGTTTTACATTCTTAACATGTAGGCCTAACGCAATATATTCATGTATCCCTATATCAGAGATATTCAACAGGGGGTTCGTGACCCCTAGGGGGTCCCCAGAGTTAGTGCAGGGGGGCAGCCAAATTATGTTTACAAAATAATTTTTCAAAACTTTCTTTTTTCAAAAATTTATATATGTCTAAAAATATACATTAACATGAATCTAATGTTTTAATAGCAAAGACCAATTGGTCTATTTGTGAAAGAAAATGTTATTTCCACATTGAATATAAGCTTACTGTGCCTTAATGGTAGCCGTACAGTTAAGCTTTAGGATTCACTGCCATTTCATTTTCATCTATGCAGCTCAGTTTAATGCAACTTAATTCTACATAGAAAATATACAGTAAATGTAGTAAGGGTCCCTAGATCTTCTCCTCTTTTAGCTAAGGGGTCCTTGGCCTAAAGACCCCTGCCCTATATGGTACCAAGCACTGCCAGGTTACCTTAGAGCAGTACATTTAATGACGTACCTAATACTGTATTTTACTGTTACTACTATTTTGAGTGTTTTATGCTACTTTATATCACTACATTTTACATATTGTACTATTCACTACATTGATCTCACAGCTTTAGTTACTAGTAACTTTTCACATTCATATTTAACATCAACAACATCATCTTACAAATTACAACACATGTCAAAGATTTAAGGATAGGGTCACATTTCTTCAGGTCTACCTGATTATAAAGCGGTCACATATTGAAAGGTGTTTCTTATTAATTCTAACAAAAGCTAACATTATAGGCAATGGCATCATTAAGAGACTTTATGGCAGACCAGTTGTATTAGATTGAAAAAGTGTATCTTAAAAAGTGGCCAATGAGTGGAGAATGTTGACAATGAGAAGGTTTTGGTCTCTGTAAAAGTTTGAAAATGACTACCAAATTTCCCCGACAGGCTTTTCCTTGTTGTTAATGAAGCACACATACTGAACTTTAAAACATGTTCTTAGACAGTAAAAAAGACTGAATCTGTCCCCTATTTGAAAAGAATGTAAACCTATAATTTAAACCAGTGTTTTCTAACTTTTCAGGCTTATGACTCATCACCAATAAAAAAGTACAGATAGAAAATATTTTTCTTCTTTTCTCTCTCATTAATCATCTCACGACCCCTCAGATTTATTGTGACCCTTTAGAGAGAGACAGACTAACCTACCTAACTGTGTGTTACAAGTAGATCCACCTCGATCAGCTACAACAGTAAAATGCTACATGCACATTGCTGTGTTAGTATTACAAATCTAATAATGTAATATCCTACATTATATCAGTCACAGTCTGCACAGGAAGTACGTCTACTTTTGATACTTTAATTACATTTTGCAATTATACTTCTATACCACGTTTAAAACAATTTTGATTGTGGGACTTTGACATGAAATGGAGTATTTTTACATTGTATTGGTACTTTTACTTTAATAAAGGATCTGTCAATACATGAATTGATTGCAGCTTCACCAGACATCTAAGGTGTTAATGTGAGTGACTACATCAATGTAAAACAGAGTCTCTTTGTTAGAGTACATATTATTACAACACTCCTGTGGTTTAAAATACTTTTTTAATTCATGGTATCACTCAACCATCCAAAATACGGGGCTCCTAAAAATACATTTAATACAAGATACATTATTGTGGTCACAATCAAATGTACTTACTGTATGTTAGGGCTCAACATTTCTCCACTGGGCCCAGCTTTTACAAAAGCATCAGATATCAGCAACATACAGTATATCAGCCTGCACTATGTCTATACTCATATTCATACATTATCTGTGCTCTATTCTTATTGAAAAGGCACATTGGTAAAGGCACTGCTGCACAGGTCGGACACATCTAAACTCTGTCCATTTCTTGGCAGAAATAGCAAATGAAATGTACGGATTATTAGGTTTTTAAAGGACACTGTCAGCATGTATTATTTCTAGCATGATTAGGAAATTAGAATTTTAAGTTTCACTGATGTTTACTTATTACCACTTGAAATATATAAAAAAGGAATGCATATTTAAGGACATTATTTTCAAAATGTGGTATGCCCATTTCTGAGGAGAGAGGAGGAGGAGGAATATATCTTAAAATGGACCTATTCTGTAAAAGTATTTTGCAGACAAGCAAATATGGTATACACCGTGGGGATACTCTTCTATCACTCCATATTAAGTCTAACTACTGGTGATAATCAATATCAGTATTGATTGTGCTGCTGCCTGCTCATTGTAGAGGGTTTCTCATGGTGCCCACTTCCTGAGGAGTTCAATTATCAGACTGCTAGATGGCAGGAAGACCCAGCTTCAGCCCTACTTGTCTTTTTTTTTTTGCTTTATATATGTACGCTGTCATATTGCTACTTGTATTTTTATTTTATTTTATTTCACTCCTCTGTTGTTATGTAATGATTGTGTTATATGTTGGGACCCCCTCGAAAACGAGATGATACATTGCAAGGGGTTTATCCTAATAAACTAATTTTGAATATGAGAACCATAAGGGACTATTAATTGTCCTGTGTTCCTGTGTGTTGAATTGGTCCTCTACCAGCTCAGTCACAGCCCAGTATCCCTTCAGCCACAAATGGCATCATAGAGACACAGAGAGAGAGAACGTACTGTACTACTTTCTCTCTCTACGCATGCAAATGTTAAAGATATGGCATCATATCTAGGGAGTCAGCTAAGATTGTTAGCGACTGGCAATGCAATTTTGCATTTCAAATAGGCCTATGTGGAAATTTTTTATCACATGTTTTTTTAAATGACTAAAGGAATAGTTTGACACTTTTGGGACATGTTTACTTGCAGAGATTTAGACGAGAAGATTGATGCCACTCTCATATTTGTACATCAAGGCTACATCCAGCTTAGTTTAGCTTAGCTTAGCTTAGCTTAACTGGAAACAAGAGGAAACAGCTAGCCTGGCTCTGTCCAAAGGCAAAACCAAATAGTACCTCTGTATCTCACAAATCAACACGTTATATCTTGTTGTTTACCTCTGTATGGAGAGAGTCTAGCTGTTTCCCCCTGTTTCAAGTCTTTATGCTAAGCTAAGCTAAGCTAACTGTCTGTTGGCTGTAGCTTCATGTTTAGCTTACTGTAGCCTACAGACATGAGAGTGGTATCAATCAAGAAAGAGAAAAAGGCTTATTTCCCAAAATGTCAAACTACTCCTTTGAGGTTACAAGATGCTAAAATGTATGTTTAAGTAATAATTTGACATTTATGGGAATATGCTTATTTTTGCTGAGAGTTTGATCAAAAGATTGATACCACTCCCATGTCTGTACTAAGGTTACAGCCATTACCAGTTTGACTGGAAACAAGGCCTGGCTCTGCCTTCCAGCACCTCTAAAGTTCACTATTTAACATATGTACTGTTGTGTACATGTACTGATTCTTTTTTATCATTGGACAGAGCCAGGCTACTTGTTTCCCCTGGTTTCCATTCTATATGCTAAGCTAAGCTAACTGGCTGCTGGTGTAGCTTCCGTACAGACATGAAAGTGGTATCAATTGTCTCATCTAATTCTTTCCAAGAAAGCAACTAACTAACATATATCCCAAAATGTTGACTTATTCCTTTACACGATACATAAAGTAATTTTAATATAGAGTAAAAGTGCTACATTTCTGACTTTTTCAACATTTCTGAACAAGGCTGCATCTTGTTTGTTTTAGTTTTTTTGGGGAGGGATTCTTTGGCAATGAGACACAACAAGGGAACCTGTCGTCACGAAAATTGGTGTCAGTTTGAAAAATACAAAATGTGTAAACTCCCACCCTAAATAACAACACAATAGCCTATTAGGTCTGTAAACCTTCCCCAGTCAATCACAGGGAAACTTTTTGGAGTTGTTGTTATACGATCCATTGTGTCCCATAGATTTCTTACTCCGGGGCAAGAAGTCTGCACGGAGCAGGCGGTAGAAATAAATCAGGATCATAATATCCATCACTATCATGGAGATGAGGAAGAATAAACCGTTGGTCAGCCAGGTGTAGTTGTGGATGAGGTACCAGGTGAGGTAGGCCTGGGTGCCCATGCGGAACGTGATGTAGGTGAGGATGTTGACGAGTTTGTTGATGCGGTACATGGAGGAGAACTGAGCGCCCCCCAGCTTCATCAACAGCCTCAGGTGGAGGGTAACACTGTTGACCTCCACAAAGAGAGCGAGTACAGCGCCGGCTACATACAGCTCAGTGTAGAGGGAGTACAGGAAACACGAGATCACCTGAGGAGAGACACGCACAGAGAGATAGATGTGTTTTTAGAGGTAATCTCCTGTGATCAAGTTATATTTGTCTTTATTTGCATTTGCCTTGCTTTTATCGGTTGCTTTTTCATTTAAGGCATATTGTAAGCAAATCCTAAACTGTCACAAAAAACTTGTGTTGTGCATCAAAAAAAATGTAAAACTCACAGAAGTTAAGTCTAAATTCTAGTGAAGAAGCCAACGTTTTCAAAAAATACCAAATATGTTGGGCTGAATGTTTGGGATAATGCATATAAAATCAGTTGTGTCAATACTTATTTCCCCTTGCTCTGGATCGGTTTGTTCTTTGGATAAGTCATTAATAATGAAATGGTATTCAGTAAAAATCCATAGCAGCATATGCAACAAATCTTTAAGCCTTAATGTATAACACAGGGTATTACAGTATGCAGGATTTCTTACAACATAACCAAAGTTTTTATTTTCTTATATATTTGGTGACATTTAGAAACTAGAGCTAAAATCAAATCAACAAAATAACACTTTACTTTCTCTTCTTCTCGGTCACTCTTATAAACACACATGTGAAACCTGTTCAGATCAACTATAGCTGAGCTTCACATAGTGACTCCGTTATCTTATCTGAACCTTAAATGCGTAAACCTTGATTGTATTCAAAAAGACAAGAAAAGAAAACGTGGCATACAGGCATGCTGTCTTACCACCACATGATGGACTAGGAATTCCCATGATGCTTTAGTATGTCCTGTCAGGATAATATCACCTGCATCCTGCACAAAGTATCCTGAGAGGGCAGAGAAAATGATACTGTCTCTGTCACTGGTATGAGAGGAAGAGGACAGGAAGTAGATGAGTTTGAGAATAAAATGCATTTTACATTTTACTGTGCATTTGATTTTCATATTTTAGGTTAGGTGGAGCTGGCACTGTAAACAGTTTCCAACCATAGTGAGTGTGTTGTTTTAATGTTTTACCGCACTCCACTATAAAAACCGATATACTGTAATAACAAGTAATTAATGATCAAAAGTAGCAATTTCAGCTTCAAGAAACAACACATGGATAAAATAATCTCTTAGATATGATGATGTGAAACATGTTCCCAACATGTTGAACCTGTTTAAATCAAAATAACACCAGCTTTTAATTTTTACATGTGTCCTTTTTGTAAACTAGAAATGCAAACATTGACTTTTTGCCACTAACTACTTCTATCATGACATGAATCTAAAGATCTACTTTCTATCTGTGTCACTTGTTAATCAAGAGACATTAACAGTTCTTGTTTTTATGTTGTTGTCTTTTAGCATTTGCATAATCAACTTTTATTGTATAGGGCCAAATATGTATGTATTATTGATAGCTTAATTGTTTTATCTCTTTTTAGGGTGACCTCTTACCATCAGTCCAGGGACAGTGGATGTAAAATAGCCTTCAGGCTCATTCTGGCACATTTTACTTTTATGTATTATTAGTGTGTAATATAGTATATATATATATATATATATATATATATATATATATATATATATATATATATATATATATATATGAAATAAATAAATAAGAGTCAATGTTTATATATACATATATGAAATAAATAAATAAGAGCCAATTTTTGCTTAAAGGTCCCATGACATGGTGCTCTTTGGATGCTTTTATATAGGCCTTAGTGGTCCCCTAATACTGTATCTGAAGTCTCTTTTATATAGACCTTTGTGGTCCCCTAATACTGTATCTGAAGTCTCTTTTATATAGACCTTAGTGGTCCCCTAATACTGTATCTGAAGTCTCTTTTATATAGACCTTAGTGGTCCCCTAATACTGTATCTGAAGTCTCTGTTATATAGACCTTAGTGGTCCCCTAATACTGTATCTGAAGTCTCTTTCCCATAACTCAGCCTTGGTGCAGAATTACAGCCACTAGAGCCAGTCCCATAATGAGCTTTCCTTAGTATGTGTCATTTCTGTGTCTGTAGCTATTGAGGAGAAGAGAGGGGGGGGGGGGCAAGGTGGAGGGTGGGGGTGTGGCCTTGACCAACTGCCACTTTGCTCGTTTGAAAGCCATGATGTCTCTCTCTCTCATGGGTGGGCCAAATTCTCTGGGCGGGCAAAGCAGAGAAAGGGGAGGTAACCTTCCTCCTTATGACCTCATAAGGAGAAGATTCCAGATCGGCCCATCTGAGCTTTCATTTTCTCAAAGGCAGAGCAGGATACCCAGGGCTCGGTTTACACCTATCACCATTTCTAGCCACTGGGGGACCATAGGCAGGCTGGGGGGAACTCATATTAAAGTGCCCATATTATGAAAAAAACACTTTTTCTGGGATTTGGGGTGTTCTTTTGTGTCTCTGGTGCTTCCACACACATACAAACTTTGAAAAAAATCCATCCATGGTGTTTTGAGTGAGATACGGTTTCTGAATGTGTCCTGCTTTCAGTCTCCTAGTGAGCTGTTCAAAATCGGCCTCGGACTGTGACGTCACAGTCCGGAAATGAGCTGGCTAACCACAACCGTTAGCTTGTAGCGTTAGCCGGCTAATGCTAGCGGCGTAAGCCGCGTAACGCTTAGCATGCTACGTCGTTCTCAATAGCAAAGCACTGCTACAACACACACAAGTTCACCATAATCTACAAAAGAACTACTTACATGTGCGCCCTCATTTAGAAGTCTCCCAGCTAATCCTGCCTTGTAACTGACCAAAGTTGGAGAAACAGCCTTTCTTTTACTGTCTCTAGAGTTAGCTAGCTGACATGCTCTACATCTGAGCTACTGCGTGTAGAGTGCAATCAAAGATAGTACAGAAGAAGAAGATGAAAAGAGGTCTCACTCTGTAGCTAAAACAGAAACCAGGTGAAAAGAGGATCTGCAGCAGTGAGAGAGAGCTGTGCAGTACAACTAAAATATGGTGTTTTTTGAAAATTAAACCATGTAAACCTATTCTGGTACAACCTTAAAATACAGTTATGAACCTGAAAATGAGCATAATATGGGCGCTTTAATGTTAAAAAACCTCATAAAGTGACATTTTCATGCCATGGGACCTTGAACCGATCTGACAGCAGTTAAAAGTCTCTCTTCATCATTATTGTTAGAAGACGCCAACTAAACAATTCAAAGCATAACCACGGATATTAAAGTGTGTAGGCCCCATTTAGCTGGAAGTATTCAAGTGACTAAGAGTCCTTTTGTTCCTGTGTATGAGTGACACGCGGTTGCTAATGATACACACAACCAGCCTCTACAGAACATGACCTCCACTGCCTGGCCCGGTTGGCCTCAGTGGAGCTAGCTGCTGTTTGCAGTTCTAAGGGCTGATCTCCACAGATTTGTGTCTTCATGGTAACACATAAGAGACTTAACCACATACAGTACAGCTCAACTAGACCACAGAGTCCTCTGTGTTTTATCTTTGGTGTCCGTGGTGATTTAGAGGAGACGCCCATTCGTCTGTTCTGAGAGTCAGATGAGAGGGGCGGATCTTTATGTTTTTCCTCTGACAAGCAACAACTGGAAAGGTGGCGGTCTATGCCCCCAAGATAAATTCAAGTCTCAAGGATGGAAGAGAAAATGCCGTCAATCACCTCATCCCCCACGACTCTCTCTTGTGCTGTAAACAAGAGCTGCAACGATCAGTTGATAAAAAGATTTACAGAAAATCAGTTTGCAACTATTTTGACAATCGAATAATCATTTTAGTCATTTTTTTAAGCACAAATGCCAAACATTTGCTGGTTTCAGCTTTTCCCATGTGTAGATTTGATCGTTACCTTTGTGATACATGATATGTTTGAGTTTTGGACTGTTAGTTGCAGAAAACAATATATGAAGACACTACCCTGGGCTGTAAGAAGTTATAACTTAAGCACTTTTAACAGTTTTCTGACATTTTAGACAAAACTATATATAAATTAATGAAAAAAATAAGCAATAATGGAAATAGGGCTGCAACTAACAACAATCTGTTTTTCTATTATTTTTGTCAATTAATCCATTAGTTGTAAGGTCTATAAAATGAAAATCGTGAAAAATGTGGATCAGTGTTTCCCAAAGCCCAAGATGACGTCCTCACATGTCTTGTTTTGTCCACAACTCAAAGATATTCAGTTTACCGTCACAGAGGAGAGAAGAAACTAGAAAATATTCACATTTAACAAGCTGCCAGCAGAGAATTTGTACCCAAACCAATCAAAATAGTTGGAGATTAATTAAATAGTTGACACCTAATCGATTATTCTTTTGCAGCTCCAAATGAAAATAATCCTTTGTTGCAGCCCTACATCAAACACTACAACTGACTGAATATTTGTAGAAAAGTTCACAAACACATTTATTTAATTTTTCATTTAAACCAAAACCAGACAGTTGTTTTACTTGTCTTCCTGAAATGTTGTTGTTTCCCATGATGCATTGAGTTCACTCACCTGTCGAAATGCAGACGAGCAGGTAGGACAGAGGGGTGTTGTAAGAGTGAATGTTGCTCAACATCTCGGGCCAAAGCACCACACTGGAGAGGGACACATGTTATGGATAGATGGATTGGCCTCACTCAGATATCAGCCTGATTAAGCAGATACATCAGGTGTTCTGCCTTTTTTAACCATTTGACCAATAGATATCCCTCATTTTAGTAGTTGGAGAAATAATTCTATTAATGTTTCATCATTTCATTTTGAAACCATTTACTATCTGGCTTCTATCTGTGTCTTTATAAATACCATTATTTCTACAATTCTAGGACTATTGTCCCCTCTGATTTTGCATTATACTTTGTCACTTCTTACTGCTGCTGGCAAAGGGGGCACACCTCAAAAACCAGGGTTGTCTGTCTCCTCCCTGTATAAACACACCATGGCAGAATTATTGTTAACAAATGACCTAGCCCTAATGTGACTGGTGAAGCAGTGTACTGTTCCACGTGTTTCCTTGGCCTTAAACCTACTTTCGAATGTGGAAACTTACTTTCTCTCAATTATTGCTAATTCACATATTCCTTAAAATGTATCATTACATAAGTGTGAGTGCAGACAGCCTAAGAAATATGACCATGTTCCATCTTCATAAAGTTAAAAGCTGAGTCACAATGGTCCCCGCCCCAAAAAAAGTTTCTCATGATGCTTGCACAAGAATCGTTAAGCCAGCAGGTTTTTCCAGTTGTTATGCAGGCTGTGGCTGGCAGTTGGCTGCATGTGAGGCTGAAGAAATGTATTTCTTTACAAACTTCAGAGTCACAAATTCACAAGTACAAGCAAATAGCAATACCACTTTTATGCAGCTCATACTGTACAGTGGTATTTCCCTCCCCACTTAAAAATGCCATTCTCTCCCCCGGCCCTTCCCTCACCATACTGAACATGTCCTTCTTTTCCAGGCTGCCACAGACTGTCACTGCTGCACTCACTCACACACACACACACACACACAAACACACACACACACACACAACACATCATGTGTACTGTGAATAGACAATGGTGTCCCAGTGTGGATGGATGGATAGAAGGGTGAATAGACGGATATTTGGATGAAAACTTACCAGGTCAGGGCCCATGTCCCAGTCAGCAGAGAGTGCACCACTGACACGCTGAGGTTCTTCCACTTCCAGGTGCTGAAGTCGTCCTGCCTCACCACTTTGGGCACAGGCAGCCTTTGCAGCAACCGGTGGATCACCCTGAACATCAGAGAGAACACCAGCACTGACGGGCCTGGGTGACTCTTCAACACAAGGACCAGAGCCTCCATCCTCTCCTCCTCGGCCCCTGCTCTCCCTCTGTCTTTGAGCGCTTGCTCTTATATCCTCTATACCTAACTCCCTTCGTCCTTTCCCCTGTTGCCTTTTTTCACGCTCCTGTCAACGGCCTCTCAGCTCGGTGATGGACAGATATGCACGGTATGAGATGGGAGTGTGTTCCAGGATCCTCTGCTTTGAAACTTTTTCCAAGTCTTCTTACCGCAGAGATGATGTCCGAGTTATGCTGCAGCCCTTTTCTTCTCACGTGTGGGGGGGGGGGGGGGGGGGGGGGGGGGGGGAGCGACAATTGGGGGGGGGGGGGGGTGTTTTTTTTTTTTTTTTGTGGTTTGTTTTTTTTTTTGTGCGGGGTTTGGTGCAAAACACATAGAGGGAGCGGGGTGGGTGGGTACAGCTGCGCCCTTTAACCACAAAACAAGGAGGGGCGAGATTGCGATCACGTTACCCAAGTAACAATATCACAGAGCTGGGCTGCCGAAACTGATTTTTGGGTAAGCATGTCAAAAAAGACCAATATAGGAGGCTACATATAGCTGCATAGTAATCGCCTAACTTTAAATGTCTAGCCTACTAGAGTCGCCACTAAATGCGTATGTTAGCTGTGCGTTCAGATCCCGCCCCCTTCTCTCTGCCTCATGAATCTAATTTATTAATATTAATAACAACAATAATAGCTCTAATAAGTAGAGCCAGGCTCTCTCAAACGCAGCGTGATTTGCTTTTATTACTGGCGCTAAGGGCTAGGCCTACAAAGGAACTCAAAAAGTAAAAGGCATAGCGTTTTGGTGGAGAAGGGAAATCTGTTTCCACTCATATGTGCCAGTCGTGGATGAAATCTTCAGACCCTTTAATTGACAGTAGCAATGCCACAAAATTAAAATACAAACATAAAACATAGGCTACGTAAAGAATCTTGCATTCCAAATTTTTACCAAAATAAAAGTGAAGATGTAGCCTAGACTATCAGAGGCGGCGGCAGCCGATTTTGCCGGTTATTCAGCCCTAATGTTTTGAGTGTAGCCCCGAATGTATTTTGAAAAGTTGACTGACAAATATGAAACCGGACAATATAGCCTATAAACGTGTGTGTGTGTGTGTGTGTGTGTGTGTGTGTGTGTGTGTGTGTGTGTGTGTGTGTGTGTGTGTGTGTGTGTGCGTGTGTGCGTGTGTGTGTGTGTGTGTGTGTGTGTGTGTGTGTCTCCCTCCGTGTGCCTGATCGCGTGTCTCGCTGTGAGAAATCAAGACTACCAGAATCACCATGAACCTACAGCTCGACACTGGTAGGAGAGACTAGACCGCCGCCGCGGTACCGACTCATCCAAGATCCAGCTGATCAGATGAGCAAAGCCCATATGACGTGGTGTCGCCATAGCGACTGCAAGCAACGGTAAGACTGCGTTTAAAGCGCAACTTGTCAAGCTGAAGCCAATAAGCGCTCTAGGCTACCATTAGGCTACATTCAAGTTAAAGTGGTGTGAGGTTCAACTTAGAAATTGCAACTATAAGGATCAGCTCTATTAATCTTGCGTTACAGTGCTTAGCCTACATGTTTTGGGGATGAATCTAATGTGATGGTGTTTCTGGTTGTTAGCCTAGGCCTACATGCTACAGGGGAATCTAACTCCATAAGGGAGTGACTATGTTTTGAGTATAAGATGAAAGAAAAAGACAACATAAGTTTAAGTAGGCCTACTCCTCCAAACCTCAGAGAACACAGATGGGATGAGTTATATCTTGAATGTGCACAAAGTTTTGAACATGAGAAGAAATCTTGCTCAAACACATCTGAAATATTACAGTCCAGGGCTTTATTAATTCATTAAAATGAATGAATGTATCATTGAGGTGAATAATTGTCATATGCACATTTAAGGAGGTTACTTCCCCAACAAAAGACGCAAAAGAGGAGGGAGGAGTAGGCCTAAATGATGCTAGGCTACATGTGTGCTGACTCAGATATAATTAGAAAAGTCGATCCAAAGGAGAATAAATAGATGAATGCAATACAGAATGCCTGAGAGCCTTATTGCAATATATTCCATTATGTTTTTATATTTTGAATTGTCCCCTATGTTTCCCTTTACATAAATATATTTCTAGCATAAATTGATTCAGAAAAAGGTAGAAATAAGTGCATACAAATTCACCTGAATGCAGGAAATGAAGTGTTTAATGTTAAAAATGTTCTGGGGGAGCATACATTCCAATGTTCATGCTGATAATTCCAAACTGCATTTCCCCTTAAACCAGGTTGCGCTGTCAGACATTCAAGCTGACTTTCGGATCTTTTTGTTTGACAAGCAAATGTCAGGGGTACACAACCATCATTTAGAACAGTGTCATATCTTGAGAAAGTAGTCCATGCTTTCATCTCCTCTGGACTAAATGGAAATCTCTTTATTATGACCGAGGCCAGAAGTTGCTAGCCTTCAGCCCATCCAAAATGCTGCTGCTACTAAATGTATCAAACTAGTAATTATCAAGTTTCTTTATTTCATTATTGTCATCTTTTCTGCCTTTGATCATGTCTTACTACCTTGACCATTTGCACTCCATCAAGGGGATAATAAAGTTCACTTGGGCCTTTATAATTTTTAAAGGGAAGTTCATAGTGAGTACTAGACTAGTACTCACTATGAACTTCCCTTTAAAAATTAGTATAAACAAATACAATACAATATATTACATACTGTATGTACACTAGATAATCAAATGCAGGATTACATTTCTTTTAGGTAAATTGGTGGCAATGTCATAAATATAGATATGATTGATAATGTAACATACATGTCTTTGTTGTGTTTGGAGCATAACAATGTAAACCTGGTGTGTTAGACAGGCAGCCTACGAAGCCCTCCTTCCTGGGCCATAACGCTTTCCATAAACACAGCGTGGCTCTCATCTGATCCCCCACAGCTGGCCTCCCTGCAGCCCAGTGGGGGAAAGTCAGACCCTCCACCCACACACACACACACACACACACACACACACACACACACACACACACACACACACACACACACACACACACACACACACACACACACACACACACACACACACACACACACAGAGCTGTCTGTTTGAAATATAAACCCAAGCACAGGGAGTTTACTTTTCTTTACCTACTAAAGGTTTTTCAACTAATTTAAACCTGATGCATTCTTTTTATTTTTGCATGTTTGTCTTCTTTCCTTACAAAGGAAAAGTATTTTTGTTGCTTTTCCACACCTATTGCATGTGGGCTACTCATCAATTGCATGTAACCTACTATAAGAAAATTCCTCAGTAAATTACAGTATGCCTCAATTGCGTCATTAGTTTTATGATAGCTGCAGCATTAGTGATGACTCTGAGTACTTTTAGGTAGGTTTTAAAATATATTTTGGTGCTACTTATGTACTTTAACTTAAGTATGATTTTATTGTATTGGTACTTTTACTTCCTTTCATCCAACCCCCTCTCTCCTCTTATTTCCTGTTACCTCTCAAATCTCTGGTCAAATAAAGGCAAATATACCTAAATAATACTTAGCCAAAGCTTAGTATTATTATAAATAATACACCAAAGCTACAGCGTTACTGTAATAGGATTCTCCGGTATAGTCGACAGTGTAAAAGGACACCACAAGATGGCAGCAAAACCTCATGTAAAGAGCTAGTATTACATAATGACCGTAATGATTCTGTTTTTCAGCTCAGTGACTACCAGTTCTTCATCAAACCACTTGGTGGCATCTCTCTCCAAAAACCTCCAGGAAGACCTCTCTGAGATAGTGATTGTTGAGCTGTGATAGAAAATTCCCTTGTGATTAATAAGGCTGCAACTCCTTTAATTCTGAAAGTCACATCATGTGTTTTATGTGTCTGAGAGAGAGAGAGAGAGAGAGAGAGAGAGAGAGAGAGAGAGAGAGAGAGAGAGAGAGAGAGAGAGAGAGAGAGAGAGAGAGAGGGGAGAGACAGAGACAGAGACACTTGGACTAATGGTCTATCTTTGACTTATATCAGTTGAGTACATGGCTCTCTGTAAAAGGACACCCTGTGGTTAGAGAGAAAAATGTAACTTAATATCATTTCTTGTGTTTCCTGGTTGCCCTACCTGTGTTTATTTTGTACAGTGTGAAGAATGAAAGCATTTTGCTCTCATAGTTTTATCACACAAACCTTTAATTACTCACAGCTTGCATTGTACAAAGAAAGAGATCAGGATTTCAGACAGAAGATGCAAAAGGTTGCATATTGCACTCAGGCCACAGCAAACACCAGAGACTGTCGAGCTGTTCAGAAGGCCTTCCAATATCATGTGTTTGTGCCTGGCTCAGCACTGAACCTTGTTGATCTCGGGGGATTTTTCTTTCCTAGGGCTGTTGAGAAGTGGCTACTGTAAAGAGACTCTACAAGTCTGCAAGAGAGAAAATCAACGGGTTAATTGATTTCCAGCGACTGCATTGTACACAGCCAAACAAAAATTGGTTTGTCTTTGGTCGGAGGGAGATTTAGTTTTATTCTCGAGCAGTAAAACAGCACTTTTCTACTGCAGGTAAAAATAAGGGTTATTTGTAAATTACATATGTTTTCAAACTTTTTTTGACATTGGTTAACATAATTGATTGTGTCCACTGTGTTTGTAATCCCACATTTGTCAAGTTTTAACTGCTAGGCCTGCAAGGTGCTTGACAAAAAACAGCCTACTTTAAAACAAGAAGCATCAAGTAAGCAGGGAAAAACTTACATAGCAAGAACAAAGAAGTACCACACACACACATACATACATACATATGCAAAAATATGTTCTCACACACACATGCTCACAAAGCCTATATAATATGTAGCGAGAGACTTGTAACAGTAGGGAAAGGCCCTGTTACTCACATCATTAACGATGCATTCATTTGATTAATAAAACGTGTTTTTCCTTCTGTGTAACGTCATAATGTCTCGTGTGAAAAAGGCCTCTGTTAAAGATGAGGTGAACGCATCGCTTTGATGAAATTACCACCCACAACTTCCTGTCATGTCTCGAGAAATCTCCAAAGATTAATGGATCATACCTGGGGTTTAGCATCAGTTTCACTGTCCTACACAATGCATTCCTGGTCACTGACTGTTCAATTGGAGAAAGATCTCCGACAGCAACACAAGGCCAAATATGTCACTGAGCTGGTCTGAGGAGTCTGCCACATATACTGCAAGGCTCCTTTAGGTGCTCCTTTGAGATATTATATCCCTGAGAAAGAGCAAACTATTGTTTGATTAACTACCTACTCAACTATCTTCCCTCTGCATAGCTTCACTTGAAAAAAACTGCAAATTGTAGGCCTAGAGAAAAGGTTAAATTACATGAAGATCACTGTTTGTGGTGATATATCATTATTTCAGATTGATGATAATAGTGGAGCTATGTACTCCAGCCCAACACAGAGCTCTTTGTCACAGCACAAAGCATTTCTTATCCCCATCGTGGCTGAGAGGGGAAACAGTGCTCATGTAGCCTTCTTCCTGCTTATATCAGACAAGGGGAAGGCGCTTTATAATCAACAGGCGTCTGGATATAAAGTCCATGCTCAAGACGCTACACTAATCTCATCTGTCTCACTGTTTCTCTCACTGCCTCACTGTGTCCATTTCAGTTTTCACTTCACTTTATTTGTTTCCTGTTGTTGGACAACACCGTGCTGAAGACATTTTGGATATGTCAGTACTAATAAAATCACAAGTGTGACAAAAGCAATAACTTGGTTTGTAAACTAAAATAGTGAGTCACTTTTCAGAAAGGAAAAGTTAAGTGTTGGATTTGATCTTTCCTTTATGGTGAATACTAAATCTGAAGCCTTCAAGCTAAATTACAGTTAATGGAAAAAGTGAAAATTCTAACATTAAGCATAACAAAATAAAGCCACATTGCTCGCTTTGCTAGCTTTGTGTGGTGTTAAGGACAGCTGCAAAAGTATACATGTTCTGATGGTTAAAGAAACAAAGTCACCGACTTTAAAAAATATGATAAGCAAGGCTAAACAAACCATAACCAGAGCAAATATATTCAGAAATGTGCTGTAACAAGCCAGGCCATTAAAACTGAGGGAAGAAAAGATGACTATATTTTGATAGGCCCTTTTCACCGCAGACATTTTGACTTGTCGCTATAACTGGCAAAGGGTGCGCTGTCACACTGCCATGACGTACTGCAACACTTGAATAGAACAGAGCCATCAGTAATAACACCTGTACTTTTCCTACTTTAAGTGTTTTCTTCCTTCTGCTTTCATGGCCTGACATGTTACATATCTGACCTGTCGTGTACTGTTCATACTGTATCGGATTTATATTGTATACTTATTCATATAAGGTATCTCCAGCTGTTTATGTATATCAGGTCTTATTATTACCCCTTGGATTTCTCTGTATTTTTTGCATAATTTGTTCACAAAATGTGGTCTGATATTCTTCAAATTAAAAATAATAGATAAGCCTAAAATAGTAACATAAAAACAATTTCATGTTTTGGTGTATTCATTGAATTGTTTGCTCAAACAAGTCAAAGTCAGGTTGGAAAAAGAAAGTGACTGGTATTATTAACTTGATTTATTATTTATTTTATTAATATTATTATTAATACATTATTATTGTTATTATTATTTTATTTTATTTTTACAGCTGTGACTTCAAGCAAATGGTTTTCTGCATGTGTTTTTCAATCAATAAAAATCAATCAATCAATTATATTAATATTTCAGGAACGTCTTGACCATGAATGGCTCTCTTCCAGACTTCCAGACTTCCAATCTCAATTGATTTGAGGCCAGAATTGACCTTAACCATTCTGAAACATTGCTTTTCTTTTGTCTGAGACATTTTGGACTTTATTTTTCACTGTGTTTAGGGGCATTTTGTGTTACATCTCCCAACTTCTATTAAGCATCAGATCAGATGACTGACAGCTACCCTGAAACCTAAACTTTAAAACATATTTTTTAGTTGTTATCTACTCTTCAAAGCAGAATAGTTGGCTTGCTCTGTTTTTCTGTCTCTTAATCTCTTTCTCTGTGACAGAAAACATGTATTGAAAAATGTGCCACCCACTGTAACTTCTGTGAGCCTCTATTTTTTCAGTTTGGTATGTATGGCAGTAACGGTTCAGCCCTTCACCTTTTGTCCCTCGTCGCTTCCTGTAGTAGTTGGAACGGGTTGCCTGGAGACAGCGGAAAAGTTTGGGAGCAGCGATGGAGAAGTATGAGAAAATCAAAGTTGTCGGAAGAGGAGCTTTCGGGTAAACTCTTTTGTGAGTGTTTATTAACACTCCGTAGCTGTTTTGGGTTAGACACATCTGTTATTCCGACGTAGGTAAGAAAATACGGTGTTGTCAGGCGTAAAATAGGAAAGCTAGAACTCCGTTTTCCCCTAAAATGTAGCTAGCTAACGGGATGCGTCAAATGTGCGCCGCCCTCAGAAGAAGAAAACATGTCTGGAAAAGTAACGCTAACGGTTTAAAACAAAAGTTATAAGGAGCTGTGTGAATAATCTTAATGCCAACGCCACTCTGGGCTTTTTATTTCTAAACAAACTTTGTGGGTTTTTGTCATTTACAGTTTGTGTGGCTTTTCTTTTTCAAAGGTTTATTTTTGTTGTAGCTAGGCTAACTATAAATTAACTTTTGGTTAGGTTAGCTAGTTATTATCTGAGTTATTGCATTCACATCACTTTGAATTACTAGCTAGCTAGCTAGTTGCTATAACGTTACGTAACATTTGAAAGACAAAGATGTTATTTAAAGATAGCAAGTTGCTGGAAAGGTTACTTCTAACATATATTGTAACTATATGTATCCTAAACATTAGCATAACGTAACTACTTTATAATTGTTTCATTCTCATTTTCCAATGTATTTTAAACGTCATAAGGTATATTCACTCAGGTCCTGTAACGTTACTGTACAACTGCACATTGTCAAAGTGGTACTGTACTGAGTATTCCCACTTTGTCAGACCGTGGTGAAGTTAGTTTGATCAGACCAAATACAACATTTCAGAGGGTACTGTTGTATTTTCTACACAACTAGCTACATTTACATGAAGTCATACCAGTTACTTTGTAGATAAAAAAATAGGTACAGTCATAACATAACTTGAGCCTATGTGACAAAAATTAACTTGGCATTATCAACTTGCAATTAACTGCAACATAAAGAAAATAATGTAAATCTATATTATTGTACATGACGTCTTTATTCGTGCTAAATGTGCAGTGGTTGTTTTTGAAAGTGATTTTATTGACTAGTCTAGGCTTCCAGAGCGAAACACTACTCTTCCTCACACATAATAAGCGAATGGAAGCACCATGTTTGTGGGTCCTTTTCGGCCTACATTATTTTCCCATTTTCTTCTTTTTTAACTCTTTTTAAACTCTTTTTATTGGGTAGCAATAGACAGTATGGTACAATTCAACAAGTAAAACATAAATAAAGTATCTGTAGTAAAATACCCAAATCCTACCCACCCTCACTTCCCTATCCATCCCCCCCAGTGAGTATTATTTCCCCTTTTAAAAGTGGACAACAACACTAATAGTGCACGGAATTCCTCTTGTAGTCCTTAATTTCAAGTTTTTAAAGCATTTTAGTGCAAAAGGTTTACATAAATAAAGGATACAAGTACTTTTACACAAGTGGTTCACCGTCATGCTCATCAACTTTTCTTTACATAATTTTTTTCTTCAAATCATACAAGATACTTATGTCAAAAACGAAACTAGTGCTCAGTAACACTGTCACACCAGAATTAAACTCCCAACAACCATCCCACTAGCTTCTATATTGTTTATGGAACAATGTATACATCTAATTTCTCTCCATTTTCCTCCCCTGTCAGGATCGTTCACCTGTGCCGCAGGCGCGGCGACGGGGCCTTTGTCATCCTGAAGGAGATCCCAGTGGAGCAGATGTCACGAGACGAACGCCTGGCGGCTCAGAACGAGTGTCAGGTCCTGAAACTGCTCAACCATCCAAATATCATAGAGTACTATGAGAACTTCCTGGAAGACAAGGCCCTCATGATAGCTATGGAGTATGCACCAGGTAAGCTTACTGTAATATCATATTACACAACCCCCTTTTGTTCATTGTCTAACGGTTCACTGTTCCCATGGTTTAGTGCTGTAGGGCTCCATACCTTTTCTTTTTCCCATATCAACATCTAATTTCAATCTGCGTGGTGGTGTTTTGAGGTGATTAGGTAACATTTATTTTATATATAAATATATGTATACAGTATATAGTTATTAAGGTGTAAAGAAAGGTAGATCGCCATCAATTGGTCCAAATTTCTGCAGCAAAACACAATATTCAGCCTGAAATCCTCAGATGAGGCGCTTTTAGCTGTTTCTGTGTTCAGGTTAAAGACCAAACCTTTGCTGTCAAAGCTTCTAAAGCTATGGATTATCTTTCTAAATTACATTTTCTCATCCTTTCAGTCTGTTGCTTGATTTGCAGGTGGAACCACCACAGCTTACTAAGACTGATATATTGATATTTGAAAGTGAAATACAAAGGTATCCCCATTTGCTGTTTTTCATGCAGGTGGAACCTTGGCCGATTACATACAGAAGCGCTGTAACTCTCTGCTGGATGAGGACACCATCCTTCACTTCTTTGTACAAATCTTACTTGCCCTGTACCACGTCCACAACAAACTTATTTTGCACAGAGACCTTAAGACGCAGAATATTCTTCTTGACAAGCACCAGATGATCGTCAAAATCGGTGACTTTGGCATCTCTAAAATCCTTGTCAGCAAGAGCAAAGCTTACACGGTGAGCTGATTTGCTTTTGGTTTGGAACCGTAATTACGTTAGCAACATATATAACCTCATATGTTGAATCCTAACGTGTTGGCACAAATCATCATCCTCCTTCTTTTCACTCTGCAGGTGGTCGGGACCCCATGTTACATCTCCCCAGAGCTGTGTGAGGGAAAGCCGTATAACCAGAAGAGTGACATCTGGGCTTTGGGCTGTGTGCTCTATGAGCTAGCGAGCCTTAAGAGAGCCTTTGAGGCAGCTGTACGCATTTTATTTACAATAATCCCTTGCTTACTTGGTTGAAGTGATTTAAATAATACTACATTTGTGTAAGCTTTTGAAATATCACTACCAATTTTAAAGTGTGGTACTAATGTGAAAATCTTATTCTTTTGGCAGGGATTTTGGGAAGATGATTGGGGATTTTTCACATATTTCTAATATGTTTTGTAATTTTACTGTATAACCCTCTTTCATTTTGCTTCCAGAATCTACCTGCCCTTGTTCTGAAGATTATGAGCGGAACATTTGCTCCAATTTCAGACCGGTACAGTCCAGAACTCCGACAGCTCATCCTCAACATGCTCAATCTGGATCCATCCAAACGGCCTCAACTCAATGAAATAATGGCTCTTCCCATATGCATCAGGCCCCTCCTTAATCTCTTCACAGATATAGGCAATGTCAAAATGCGCAGGTACTGCCTTAATGTATCATTAATGATTAGACAGGCATTTGATGCACATGATTTGAGATTAAGATTTCATTTATTTTGTGTAAAGAATCTTTTCATTTTCTATCTTCCAGGATTGAGAAACCACTGTCTGCTGTGCAAACTGGTCATCATGGTAGACCAGGAGGGAGAGTTCCTACCAACAGGTCCAGAGGTCAGGCACATAACACCATTATTTGACAACAGAACTAGCTGCACCAGGTAGATCACTGTAGGCCTACTTTAATTACACATTTGACTGATTATTTCTTGGGCATGCACAGATGGATCAGTGGGTTTAGGATCAGGGAAGGTGCATTCCCTCCCGCTGTCGTCGGTGTACACGTGGGGAAGTGGAATCTCAGCGCCCCTCCGCCTTCCGATGCTCAACACTGAGGTGCTTCAAGTGTCTCTGGGCCGCACTCAGAAGATGGGGGTGACCAAGTCTGGCCGTCTAATTACATGGGAGGTCTGTGTATTTTAAGACTTGTTTACAATGCAGCGTTCATAATTTCTGAAATTCATGCACTATAAAGGAAAAATCCTTCCTGACCCACTATCAAGGAACAGCTGTTATTACTCTGCACTCCTGGGTCAACCTGTTGATGTACGATGATGTCTTTTTTTCTTATTCTCACAGATAACTGCTAGAGGTGTGAATCTTCACTGATCTCCCGATTCAATTTGATTATGATTATCATGTCAGCGATTCAATTCGATTCGATATCTCGATGCATCACGATGTGTCAAATACATTTTTACCATTAAAGCCATATAGGATATTTAATTCTTAGCTTTTCAAGCTTCAAAAACAAAACATTCTGCAGTGCTCTAATACTAAATAAATTGAATACATAAAACTACAGCACTGAGCACATGGCACTTCCTGAATGTGCAAAACATAACAGAATATGTAAACAGAAAGGTTGTTAGGCATATATTAAATTGTAAACAGAAATAATCGATTATGGCCCGTACGATTATCGACGCAGCATCGTCCAAGTCCACTATTCGATGCATCGATTATTTGATTAATTTCAACACCTCTAATAACTGCCCATAACAGCTTAGCGCTTTTACAACTAGCTAGTTCAGTTATCTCTTTTCAGCTATCAAAAATATCAATGGTTCAAATCTGGTTTTGGTGTCAGCCCCTCTGAGAGCTTCTTTGTAGACTCAACAGCCACATTAGAGGGGAAAATACTACACCAGAAGTTGCTTCAGTGCAAACAGCCACCACCAATGTGCTAAAAAAACAACGTTTTTGGATCAGAATTTCTGTAGAACTTTATAATAAAATAACAGCTGGAAGGCATTGAACATCACAGATTGATGCTTCCTAATATGATGGATTCTTCCTTTAACATGTTTAGTTGCTTATGTTTTCCAGTTAACAGTTACATTCTCACTGTTTTGCCCCCATTAAGACTAATAATCCTTTATTGTAACAGACTCCATCAGTGGGGTCTGGTGAGGCCAGTCTGCCCGGTGTGGTGGAGCAGATGCAGCCTCAGTTCATTTCCCGTTTTCTTGAGGGCCAGTCTGGAGTCACCATCAAGTCTGTATCCTGCGGTGATCTTTTTACCACCTGCATGACAGGTTGGTGGGCCGGCTGCTTTTTATAACTATCATAGTCATCACACCCATGCTCAGTTAGTTTAGCAGGGAGCTCTGCTAAAAGGAAATCAATGTTTAATCTCTGTTTTCTGCCCTCACACGCTGCACCACATGGCTGTAAAACACTGAGGCAGCATTTGAACGTACATGAAAGTGTGTATACTGTCAGCTCTTTTTCCAGATCAGATAGCATGGATCCACTTGGAAAACAAACCTCTCCATGCTTGCCTAGCAGTTTGGAAGTAGTTTTCCTTGAGCTCAAACTGTGGTGTTCTGTTAGTCAGTGTACTTCAGGAGGCTGTTGTCAGTCCTTCCAGCATTGCAAAGCAGATAACACAGGATTAAAGACCCTTCCTCTCAGCTCAATTGCCTCTCTTTCATCACTTTTCACTGTACTGACACAGATTAGCATTTCCTAGATGAGGATTAGAAGCATTGCGTTGGCCTACAAAATAACACACCTACATTTATCAACTAATAGTGTCTGTAATGCCTTTTTTATTTTCAATTTGCAGACAGGGGCATTATCATGACATTTGGTAGTGGGAGCAACGGCTGCCTAGGACACGGTAACTTCAATGATGTAACACAGGTATGTGTCCATTGTTCAAAGGAAAATATACTCATATTAAATGAACACTCAGTTGGCAGTTTATTTGATACACCTAACTAAATGTAATTCAGTCTAATACAACAGTCCTGCAATAAGTTCTGCTGGTGGTTCTGTATATAGAGCTGTATGTGGCAGCTTTTTTTTCTTTTCTTTTTTTACAAAATACAAAACATTTACAATTTACAACATGAACACATCCCCTCCCTTCCAGAACCGCTCCACTCGTCATCACCGCATATATCATAGGCCTTGGTTGTTAATTTAGGTACACTTCCTTAGACAAAAATGAAGACAAGATAAAATAATAACCATAATATTCAAGACAATACAATAAAATAATAACAAAATAGACTATAAACTGTAAACCAAATAGACATATTATGTACTGTATATGTGATAAAACAATAAGCACATCGTTTACCCCTCTCCATAGTATGTGGCTTCTTAGTAGCCCTGCAGAAAGACTAAGTACGTACCTTCCAAATCTTCTAATGTAGACATTCAATCTTGCAAACTGTTTATATGACATTTTTTTTTAAACGCTGCCACTCTAGCCATTTAACAAGCCCACTCCTGGGTTGACGGCATCCCTTCATTCCTCCATCCTCTTAGAAGAATCTGTCTGGCTATCATCAAACTAGTCTGGACCCAGCTTCTTATGTGCTTATCTATTTTGCTTAGGATTGACCCGTCTCCTAGAACAAATAGTCTTGAGCTGAATAGAACCTGGCTCCCTGCAATCACACATGCTGTAGGTTATCATGTAGTTCTGCTGGTGGTTTAATATTTTCTAAATATTAGAAATACCTCTCAGTATACTGTAATGCATTACAGTTAAACAGCACTACAGACTTTATCCTCTAAAATGATAATACAGTTTAGTCAACAATTCTCTAACTTTCCATTACAACCATTTGTATTACATTAGACTGTATTCGTACCTAAGAAACTGTCAGATCTAGATCTATTTTTCCGTGCTGTGAGAAATGTCCTAAATTATGAAAAAAACATGCCTTTAAATGCAAAAAATCTGACATTGTAAAACAAAAGCTTCAATCAAAAGGACATTTTTGGTCCCTGTGAATTTATTTTGGCAGCTTTGATGGACAGTTGATAGTAGAGAGGCAGACAGGAAACAAGGGGAGAGTGAGTAATGTGACATTAAATCAAGGTTCCTGGCTTGATTTGAACCAGTTGCAGTCATGTTGTATACACATTAAATACTGGGCTACCAGTCCCTACTCTGTGTCCGTACACATCTGTACTTTAAACGTGACAATGATGACATTTATTTTCTCTCTCTGTTTTTGAAATCAGCCCAAGATAGTTGAGGCACTCCTCGGCTACGAGCTGGTTCAGGTGTCATGTGGAGCTTCCCACGTACTCGCTGTGACCAATGAAAGAGAAGTATTTGCCTGGGGAAGAGGAGATAATGGTATATCATAAATGAACGGGTTCTTTTCAAATCTATCTTAGGACTCATCTGTTTGTGTTTGTTTGTATGTGACTGATTTATGACAGGAGCATTACAGTACACAGCTTTATTGTTAGGTCTCTCTCCTTGTATCTATTCTTCTGTCTGGAAGGTCGCCTCGGGCTTGGCACCCAAGACACCCACAACTCTCCACAGCAGGTGTGTTTACCTGTGGAATTTGAGGCCCAAAGGGTGATGTGTGGAGTGGACTGTTCCATGACTATCAGCACCCAGTACAGCATTGTGACATGTGGAAGCAACAGGTAATTACTCTATATTTTCCTACACAAAACCATGGCCATTAGTCTCAATAAACATGTCACTGGCTGACATGAGACACGTACGTATAAACTTGTTTGTGTGCATGGGGTGGCGATAGATTAAATGATATGGTGTACAAAGATACTTTCCTGGTGCACACCCTGTGAGGCAGCATTCTCCCAAAATGACACACATTTTTCTGTCATTGGTAATCTGCCTCTCTCAGAGAGGTTTTGGACAGGATGTAGAGTTGTGTAAGAGTACGACCGTAAACACAACAGCGTTCATTTCTGGTCTCAGTAAGCAGCATTGTTGAGATACCTGCATCTCAGCAGCTATCTGCAGCCGACGAGGAAACAGGAATAAAAAATGTTTAGTTGTTGGTTTAGTGATAAATATTTATTGTATATTGAAGATGTGGTTTAAAAGTATATTTATACAAATGTCTCTGTTCCTCTGTTATAAGTACCTTGATTTTGTTGTTTTGTTGTGGTCAGGTTCAACAAGCTTGGGCTGGATAAGATAACAGCTGGAGAGGAACCAAATCCCTCCAATCAGGTGGAAGAAGTCCATTCTTTCACTTCTGTCCAGTCAGCTCCACTCAACAGTGAGAAGATTGTTCACATTGACATTGGGACAGCACATTCTGTTGCTGTTACAGGTAAACTATTCCCATTATAAATGTAAAATTTGAACCAGACTCATTTGAAATTATGCATCTCTGAGTGATTCTTCCATAATGATACGAAATAAGAGAAGGTCACTGTTTCAATAGCGCCAGCTAGTTTTCTAGGTTCTTGCAGCACCAGATTGAGTGAAACGCTGCTGGGAGAGATCACTTCCAACATGTTCAACTTCAAGTGCTGAAGCTAAACTAACGTGAAAAGTACAAAGTGCAATCTTTGTTTTTTACAGCACCTCAGGCATAAAACAAGGCCGATAAATAAATCAGATATTTATTGTGTCAAAGTAACACTCGTGATTTTTAACAATGAAACATTTTTACCCCCTATTTTCCAGAAAGGGGTCAGTGTTTTACCTTTGGCAGCAACCAGCATGGCCAGATGGGCTGCAGCTCCCGTCGTAGCAGCCGTGTTCCCTACCTGGTGCCTGGGCTGCAGGGCATCACCATGGCTGCATGTGGAGACGCTTTCACCTTAGCTATCGGATCTGGTTAGTAGAAGTGACCGTCCCAGTTTATAAAGGTCGAGCATTCCTCCACAGGTTGAAGGCTGGGGTGTATGAGAGGTCACCGGATAACTTGAACTAATAACTATGACAACAAAGCTAACAGGGGGTCAGGGAAATATTACTCTGGCTTAATGGATGTAAATTGCTGGAAAATAAAGCCTGACATCTGGTGCGTAAAAGACGCTGGATGTCCCTCCCCGCTTGCTATTTCCGCTATCAGGGCTTAGTGCTGCCCAGGACGGTTGTGATTGGTATAAAGAAATACATACAAGCCAGAGCGTTTTTTCCCCTATCCCAGAATAGATAGCTGGTGTAGCCAGACCATAATCCATTGCTGACACTGTGCTGTGGAGATAGGTCTGGTAATGTGAGACTAGGGAGATATCAATCAAGCACAGTCTGCACACACATAGGGCTAGATTTATCAAGCCGTTTGCGCCTGTTTCCAGGCGCTAATTGGTCGCAAAGACGGACGTAAGATGCGGGCTATTTACAAACAGGGCGCACTTTGGTAAAATCGCAGATTGTCTGCCACATGAGCGAGAAGAGACAAGTTGCGCTTTCAATATGCGTTCGTGGGAGGGTCGTGGGGAAAGTGGGAGTACCACCCGAAAAGGTGGGAGGATAAGCGCAAAGTGCCCCTAATTATATATTCCGTGGTATTTACAAAGACTGTCAGTAAGAGCGCGCCTCTATTCTGCGGGGGAAATTCTCCGCCTCTTAAAAGCAGGTCTAAACCAGCCGCAATCGAGTTTCCTCGTAGACCTTTATGTCGCTGGTGAAATGGCAACAGTAATTTGAGCAAGACGAAGACATAGGCGAGACTGAAAATATTTTTAACACAAGAATCACACTTTGTCAGTGAACACAACATCATTTAGCGTTACAGATCAAGCAGCCATGCAATATTAGAGTTCCTGGCAGAAATCAAAGATGAAATTGAATATCCCACTCAGCGTTCACATCCCATTCCAGCAGTTGTTAAACTCCTCGCTACATTACAAATACTGGCATCAGGATCATTTCAAACAGTCATAGCATCAGCAGTGGGAATATCGCATTCTACACTCAGTCATATCATAGCACCAGTACCGCTTTGCTACAGCGCAATTTACGGTATAGTGGGCGGAGAAAGACGCTGATTGCCTGATGGGTGTCAGGGTTGATAAATACTACGCAAAATGTGGAAGCATAGCGTGCGCTATTACTGAACTCGCATAAACAGATGCAGCGCAAACTGCGCTAGTATTAGTAAATTAGGCCCATAGACTTTAAGTCCTTTTAAGTTGTTCATTATACAGCATTTTTTTTCACTTTGTCACTGTCCTGACATTGTAGCCAAGTAGCATGCTTCCTTCTCTGCTGCTGTGCTGTAAATGAGAGGTAGATCCAACACCCTGTCTCAAACCGGCATAGTTTCCAACAAGCACTTGTGCTAAAAACAAGAATTTTCCAAAATGACAACCTCTTTATTTTCCCTCATTTTCAATCCCTCACTTAAAAAAGTTTTTATGTATGAGTAGTAGTTGCACGTAAACACAACAGGGTTCATCTCAGTTCTGAATTGAGAAAACATTTCTCAGATATCTGTGGTTTATCTGCTTTTGAAGAAAAGAGGAGTATTTTAATGAGAGTCTCAAAACAGTCCCTGTGAGCAACTATGTGACCAAACAACAGTAGAGGAGCTCAAAAACAGAGCTGATTAAATGTTCAGTGTGATGGATTTTGTTGCTCAAACACGTTTCAAGTCTTTGTAAGTTTATTTTCACGGCAAACTAAAATGAACTGAAGGTTTAATGGTTACATGGAACATATGGTATGGTTAGCAGTAATGTAAACTATACAGGGTTTTTAGCTAATGGGCTAAACATACAAATCCATTGGTCTGGTTCTTTAAACACATGGTTTAACTGATAGGTAACAGATGTGTGCATTTTTGTAAGTGTGTTTTGAGGGTAAATTGGTAAAAAGTCATATTGTGCCAGTGATTGGCTCCCCGGGGAGAAAGCCAGAAGTGGCAGCCATGCCTGTAGGTTTCCTTTGCTGTGGGAGTCTTTGTTCAACTTCCTCCAGATAGAGCCATTGTGCTGTCACTGCAGGAGAGACAGAGCTGTCAGTTAAAGATTTTCATGGATTAATGCATCCTGAGTAATGGTGACCAGCGCCTTCTCCTCCTGCTCTCCACAGATGGGGAGGTGTACACCTGGGGAAAGGGGGCCCGCGGCCGACTCGGAAGAAAAGAGGAGGATTCTGGGATACCGAAGGCGGTGCAGCTTGACGAGAGTCACCCATTCACGGTGACATCGGTGGCTTGTTGTCATGGCAACACTCTGCTGGCAGTGAAACGTAATATTTCGCTTATTAGCCTTTGTTAACAAACACTGAGATGTTGGGATGGTGGTGAAATGTAACTGAGAGAGTGCTAATCCCCAGATGAAAGACAGGCTGAACTTGAGACAAGCTTCTCTTGATAATATCGACAGAGATGCATGTTTATGAAGAATTGAGAAAGGACTCATTTGTAAGTTTGAAAGCTCACTGGCTAAAGACATGACTATAGCTTTGTTTCATACAGGCATACATCTTACAGCATTTCCAGTCACAGGCACTCTTATTACATTAACAAACAAGTTCCTTTCAGCTACACTTGATCAGAACCTTTCTATCTGCATGCAAAAAGTAATAATTCAGTCAAATTTGCATTGTGGCTATTAATTGTAGACTGAAATGAATGACATGGCCATAGAAGGCCACAGAAAACAGCAATTTGGCCCGTCTTTCTCCCAAAAGCAACAGATTCTAATGAAAACAGTGAAGGTGGGATTAGATAGTCCCTCTACACTCCAAATTGAAAATAGCTGCAGATTTAAAAAAGATTAAAGTGCATCACAATTTAATAAGTAACAGAGATGTTGTTAATCCTCGCTACAGGCTACACGGCTGCTGTATAAATGTTTTTTTTGACCTGCACCATGGGACAAGGACATGGAGACAACATGGACTAATAACCCTCATAGAGGCCATTATCATAGTCTGATACTGATGGGATCAGACCAGAAACTGATAAGCATAATACTACAGTTTAAAAACTGGGGGAGGGTTAAAACAACAGACATAAAGCTTTTAACAGTGTTGCATGTCCATGTTTAACTGTACAGCCATGTAACTGGGAGAATCTGGTTTCATATTGATTGTAGAACATGTAGACAAGATTGTATTGATATTTAATTAAATGTCAACCACTGTTGGCCTCATTATTGCCAATTTGATTTATCGGCTTACAGTAATTTGTACAACGACATAAGTCATGTGTGGACATTAAGGGCTAAAACTCACAAATATTTTCATTATTGATTCATTTACTGATTATAGTCTCAATCAGCTGAATAAATGCTTTGTCTAACAAATATCGGGAAAGATATCAATTGTAATTTTCCAGAGCCAAAGATGGCAACTTTAAATTCCTTTTTTTGTCTGACCATCAGTCCAAAATATATTCAGTTAACTCCTGCTTTTTACTCAGTTATCAAAATAGTTGCCAACAAATGTTCTGTCAATCAACTAATCTATTAATTGACTATTTTGAGTATTTTGAGCTCTGAAGACATTTCACTCTGCCCCTTCCACCATCTCGTTTCAGCTTTGCTCGAGGAACCTGTCCCAAGATGATTTTGTCCTAAAAACGAACCCACACCCACTCAGTGGTCGCCAAGAAGCCCGGCGGTGGCATGAGGTGAAGCTTCCTCTGAATATAACTCCTCCCAGAGGCCCATCTGTGCTGCAGTTGAAAGATTCCCTTTCACACTGCAGCTGCGGCCTCAGATTTCCACTTGGTCTTCCTCTCCGTCTAGGTTTTTTCTTCTCTCTTTCCGGGAATGAATGTTTGTTTCATTCGGCGGTTTGATATCATAAAGCAAAGCACAGAAAAGGCCGAGCCCTGTGTGTTGCAGCAGGTGTATCTCACAACAGGAACAGGTTAGTTAAAGGACAGTTGCAACACTCTTTCTGAAGATGGATTATAGGAAGTCATTAGGCAGCTTTCATGTGGTGAGCTATTGTCGTCTATCACGTGCGGAGTTAGCATGATAAAGGCCAATAAAAGTCAAACTGGTTTGAGGTCCCTTAAGCCTCTGGTGAATGAGATGACACAATGCGCAGAAACGAAAAGAACAAAAGCCACTTCAGTGTTTAGCAATTTATCAGTCGAATGAACCAAACACGTTAATCTCGATCACATCGTCAGCGCTCACATTGTGCTTCATTGGATTAGTCCTCCGATACATTTGTAACTCAACAGCAGCATTCAGACCAGATAACGATGTGTTCAGGGTTCAACTGATCAGCCTCTTTAGGACTTAATGACTGTGTTCCAAATCTTGTTCACTCCTCCCTATATAAGAGACACTCAATAGTTTACTCTGCAGGGAGCTGTAAATATGGACACCAATTATCATCGTCATCACTGACATCTATTAAATGTGAGAAGTTGCATTGTGAGATTGTTAGCAAAAAATTGTTGTGTTCCATTGTAGGAATCTTTGAGGGCACTACTTTATAGAGGATAGATGTCACACTCGGACACTCACAGAAAATGGTGGACAGTAAATCAAGTGCATTAAATAGACTGTTTATTTATTTGTATGTGTTGTAACTCACTGAAATGTGTATAATATTTAAAATGAAATGGTATGTATATTGTGTAAACTGTATTCATAAGATGACCTAAGACTGTTGAGAAAAGAAAACTGCCAAAGTGGTGGAAGAAGTACTCAGCTATTTTACTTAAGTAAAAGTACCAATACCACAGTGTAGAAATACTCCGTTACAAGTCCTGCATTCAATATTTTACTTAAGTAAAAGTACAAAAGTATGAGCACCTTCTGAAATTGTCTTTAATGATACATTGATGACGTGTGAAATAAATGTGTAAACGTGTCATTAAAAAAATAAAAGTAAAAGTACTCATTATGCAGAATGGCCCATTTCAGAATAATACATGTTCTATTATTTGGATTATAATTAGTGATGCATTAATGTGTAAGCATCACTTTGATGTTGCAGCTGGTGAATGTGGGGCTAATTCTTTACTCTGTGTCTTATATACTTAATTGATAATAATGCATCTAAATGTATTAGTTGATTGATTTTTGCTTTAATAATCTGTAAAGTATAAGCTGCCAAATAAATGTAGTAAAGTAAAAAAGTTCAATATTTGCCTCTGAAATGTAGTGGAGTAAAAGTATCAAGTACCTTAAAATAGAATACTCAAGTGAAGTACCTCAAAATTTGCACTTAAGTACAGTATTTGAGTAAATGTACTTATTTTCCACCACCATGCCCAGGAGTGAAATGTTTTTCTGTGTTTTTACATTACATCTTCTGGTGTCACAGCTTTAATTGTCACGATAAATAAAAATAAACAAATAAATAAATAAAAAACAATAAGAGAAAGACAGATCCTGAGTCTGACAGGTGTCTTTTAGTTTCTGGATACCTGAAATGAAATTTTGAACAGCATAAACCATGCAAGATGTTACAAATCCTGTGATAAATCTTGTATTTTAAATGAGATGATTGTTTCACAGTGAACAGTACTCAGTTTAGATCAAATATTTCAGAGAATGTAATGTTCTCATGGCTGCTAATGGATGTCTGGAAACATGACCTTAAAATAAAACAAGTTATTCATCACCATCTTAAAATGAATAACTAACCTGCAGTATAATGCTGGATCTCTCAGTGACAGTCTTTGCTTTTATTCAGCCTCCGCAGTCCCCATTATTAATTAATCACTTTTATTGTAGTTTTCATACAGCTGTTATCAGTTGGTATGATTATTGTAACTATAATATTATATTACAGTATACTGTAGATGTATATGTATTTTCTCCCAGTGTATTCATAATGATTCTAATAAGAAATCATCTATTCCTTCAAAATATAATTCTGAAGTAATTATTCCTTATTTAAGAAGAGTTCACACCTATTCTGACGACATGGCTCGTCCACATTGTTGTCTCGTATGATGATGTAATGATGATGTAATCCAGTGGCAATACAGCAGGTAGAAAATGATCAAAATATGTGCTCTTTATTTCTACAGTCATAAAACCATATCCAGTTTTAGTTTTTTGTTTCAGTGAGGGTAACAATGTGAGTCAGGTTGTATTTGTAACGTGTAAAGGCAAATGGTGCGTGTACATTATGGCACCATAAAATGAACACTATATTGTTCATTGTGTGTGTCTGCTCTACCACCAGGTGGCATGCGTCACTTCTAACCGTGCTGTTGGCTTCTGTATTAGGTCAATTGGACTTTTTTTTTTATAATATGTATTGGACATAAATATTAAAACCATCTTCACCTCTGACGTTAATAATCAGGACTATATATGTTTAAAATAAGTATAAAGCCAGAGCCAGTTTGTGTGCACTCATTATAGGCTTGTCGCCTATCTGACAAATAAATAATAAATAGTAGGCTAGACATTACATTCCATAGAGGCATTTGAAACAAGTAAAGTATTTCTTATCAGCCACACATACGCCTTCATTAAGCTCAATAAAGAGAGATAAGAGGGATAAATAAAGTGAACAGAGTGTTTCAGCTTCTTGACTCCTCCTGCGTGGAGAAGGAGGCGGGACTCGGTGCACCTAAACAGACGGAGGGGTTATGCATTGTGCTCAGTCTGTCAGTGCTGCATCCACTGAGGAGGAGAGGCCCACACGCATTAACCCTGAGCTGTGGACGTGCACGGACAGGGGCTTTCAGGACCGATCTGTGATCGTTTCCGTAGCGTTTCCTGGACAGCAGTGTCGCTCCTTTGTTGCCATCAGTCGCCGGGGCTGCAGGAGGAAAGCCTGGGGAGGACTCGCCTCCTTAAAGCCCGATCGCTCGGTGGCGGAAGGGACGTGATATGAACCCCTCATCGGCTTAAACGCCAGTGCAGCTAAATAGCCCCGTTTTCAGGGGGAGGGGGGAGTGAACGGAGGATCAGAGAGGACATTTCTACCTTTTAACCTGCAGCTGAAGGCCGAGATAATATCCACGGAAACTGTAGCGATGCCCGGGTTTGATTACAAGTTTCTGGAAAAACCAAAGAGACGGTTCCAGTGTCCGCTCTGCAGCAAGGCGATGCGGGAGCCGGTCCAAGTGTCTACCTGTGGACATCGTTTCTGTGACACCTGTCTGCAAGAATTTCTAAGGTACGGTGTGTGTGTGTGTGTGTGTGTGTGTGTGTGTGTGTGTGTGTGTGTGTGTGTGTGTGTGTCTGTGTGTGTGTGTGTGTGTGTGTGTGTGTGTGTTTGTGTATGAGAGATCCACCTCTCTGCAGGCGATACTGGAACCGCAGCACAGCCTCGTATAGTTTCGGTCAAGCTACAGTAAATAAAGAATGTGTGGGTGTTTCCTTCTCACCTTTCCTCACCATTCATTTTTAGTATTTGTATGTCCACTGCACACTGATTATGACAGTAGGCTACATGGGGCCTGGTAAACAGCGGCTGCATTGACCCCCCCCCCCCACCCACCGTTTTTTAGTTTGATGTGTGTTTCTCCTCTCCACATATGCAATGATTTAAATGCAGTTATGAGCCACTGTGTCAACATGAAATCATGACAAAGGAGCTTTTTGTGGATCAGTCATGCAGGTGTTTTTGTAGAACAGGTAGCCTAGAGGATGTTGTCATTGTTCTGCTGAAAGGAGATCGATGCTTTTTGTTGTGGCTACATCATCTATGAGTCAAAAAATTAGGCTTGCAATGATGCTTATTAGTCATTATTGTGTGCTTTTCCAGGTTTTGTCTTTTTTTCCAGTATTCAATATTCAGGGTAAAATCTCTTTTCATATTGTGGTGTTTGTGTCCTCTCCATCCTGTCTGTGTTTCTGCCCCTGGGGTGGCTGGGTCTGCATGGGGTCGAGGTGTGTGTGTGTGTGTGTGTGTGTGTGTGTGTGTGTGTGTGTGTGTGTGTGTGTGTGTGTGTGTGTGTGTGTGTGTGTGTGTGTGTGTGTGTGTGTGTGTGTGTGTGTGTGGTGTGTGTTTGTGTGTGTGTGTGTGTGTCCTGAGGGTCCAGGATTAGACAGATTCTTCATTGGTGTCAGTCAGGAGGCCACTGAGGGACCTTTCACTCCTAGGTCAGCAGTCTGAGAACAACCCCCCACCCTAATCTGTCCGGAAACAGTCACTTACTTCATTACCCACAATGTATCTGCAAATCATGGACTTGCATCATAAACGTCTTCAGGAGTAGACTGAACATATGTGGATATGAATAATTTCTGTTTCAATCTTAACTAAGCCTTTTATTTAAAGTTTTTTTTATTTAACTGGTTTTCTTCTTCAGGCAGAAACAGAAGTATAGGGCTGTAGAGCTGCATGATTAGTAAATTAATCAATTAGTCAATCAACAGAAAAATAATGAACTATAATCATTTAAGTAATTTTTCAAGCAAAATGCGAAACCTTGCTGAAAATGTTCAGCTCTTTCCTCTTCTATAGCTGATGATTGAATATTGAATATCTCATCTGGACTGACTTTTGAAGACGTCAACCTTGGTCTCTGGGAAACAGGGATGGGCTTTTGTCACTTTTATCTTTTTATCTAGGGGTGTAACACTACGACCTGGATCAATATATCAATTTGAAATTCCCACTTTATGTTTGTAATTGTCATTAAAAACAATAGGTTGTTTTTCATTTAAATGTCTGAGCTCAGTAATAAAATTGTCGAATCATATTTTAGTTGCTTTTTGTGAGTTGATAAAATGTATTGATAAATTGAATTGAATCAAAGCAGAATTTGTGATATCAGCAAATATCGTATCGTTGTCCAAAGTGTAATATATATCGTATCATGATGAAATCTGTGATGCACACCTTTCCTTAGGACCTTTTATAGACTTAAACATGAATTGGTCAATCGACGAAAACAACGAAAGTCTAAAGATTTGATTGTGAAAGTTATTGTGAAGTTGGGTTTCTTCACTTGTGGACTTTTTTTGTCGTATTGATTGGAAAAGATATTCAGTATTCACTCATTTTCACGTTTTTTTATGACCATTGAGTTAACATAGAAGAGCAGTTATTGTGCTGCAGATGAACATCAATGTTGACGTGTTGCGTGAATCATATCAGGGCTTCAGTGATGCGTTTGGAAAGATAAAGAGATGAAGACAAAACAGAAACTAACAGAGCAGTTTTGTTAGAGAAACTCTGCCGAGAACTTGAAGCTTCCCAAAATAGTTAAATATAGCATTTTAATGTTCTGGCTCATAAAAACACTGTGGTTTGTTAGTGTGCTATTATCTAGTAAGAAATCTACTCAATCTGACTGGTCTGTAGTTTAATTTCAGTTACAAAACTGGCCTTTCTGTTATTTTACTGTCTTTAGTTTTACTTGATGAAACTTGATGCCAGCAGCTCTTCCACCTTTGCTAACTGTGACAAACGGAAACAAAGCTGCATTGTCCCCTCTTTAATTAACAAAGTGTGCCAGTTGAGGCCACTTTGAGCTCTCTTGGCCTCTGTTTGTGAGGAGAGTTCAAGTTTATTGAGGCTGACAGACATTAGTTAGCTAATGCTTCGCCCATTGTGCAACTAGCTTGATCCTTTTTTTGTAATGATTGAAGACTATGGAACATCCAGTCGGGGCCTGCCAGCCGACTCTGCCCACTTTCACCCTGGCAGCTCTGCCGCTGTCTCCCCAGCTTGCTGCTCTGTTGCAACAAGACTGCTACTGCATGGCATTTCTTCACTGTTAATCATCCTTTCTCAACAAACTGTCCTCAATACTTGACTGGCAACACTTTTGCAAATTTCACATTTATTATCTGTTAAAACACCGCCCCTCCCGTCTGGGTGCTTCACAAGAGGAATAAGAGTTAATACGTCGTTAATAAATGTCTTAGTCATGAAGTCTGCAGTTATAAATGTCATACATCTTTAATAAAGAGTTCTTATCATGAATCATGCAGTTACAAATGTTAATAACTCCTTAATAAAGACTTTTAATCATCAAGTCTGCCATTAGAAATGTTAATGCGTAATTAATGAAGGATTTTAATCATCAAGTCTGCATGTATAAATGTTAATTCATCAAGAAAAGTTTAAATAATATAAAATAGGTCTTATAAAAACTATAATGAAACTATAAGCAGATATAAGGACTTTTTATGTTTGTGTTGTATTAGTGTCAATAAGTACAGTATAACATCTCCTAGAAAGACGTGTTATACTATATGCCTTTTATTATGTATTTATACACCAGCCTACAGTTATGGGTGCTTCACCACAGGAGGAGTCATAGTTGTTGACTTGTACACTCATAAACACTGAAATCTGCTTACAACCACATTTCAGTGTGTTATAAACCCAATCCCAATTATATACATGTACTGCTTATAACGCTAAATCGTGTATTTTCACTTCAAAGGTTGTCAAAATAAACTTCCCTGAGAGGCACTCGAGGAAACGCATGGATTGTACTTTCCCATGTGTCAGCGCTTACAAGAGCTGCTGTGTGCCTCCTCTGTGTCCATAGGCATGTTAGCATGTGATGCTAATGGGCTGTGTTTCCGCCCCGGGAGGAATGTCTAAATACTTTACAGTCCTGCAGGCTGCCCCCAGCACCGGGAGGGAGAGTCATGGGGTAAAAGCAGCCCAGCCCTGCAGCTTTAACACTCACTGCCATCAGATATGACTCACACGCTTCAACAGTTGAGTGTGTGCTGACAGGGGCAGGCTTTTGTTTTAGCAACGCAGACTCTTTAATAAAGGAGAGTCCACACTTTATGGTATGTAACACAATTTCTTTCACTGTGTGAGGGCTAAGCAGCTAAGTAGCCCTCACACATGCCAGGCCTCATGGCTCATCAGTCCTGGGTCTACTGAGCCACAGTAATGTCATGCAATATGACAGCGGGCTCTCTGTGGGCATGATGCAGTGCTGCGCCGCGGCCTTGCCAGCGGTGTAATTGGTTTGTTCGGCTCGGGAGCTTCTTCTTCCATGCAGTCGTGTAGCGCTGCAACTGCTGAATTACCCAGAGTCACGAGGAACTCCAAAGTGGGCTAATATGAGATTTCATTTCAAAACTCGATTATTCACTGTCCAAAAGCCAGGGGAGGGTTTTTTGGGAATGGGCTATGATTCATTTTAACTTTGGCACATCCACAATTTTTTCACTCCTCATTGATGTAGGTGATACTCACTCTCCCACGCTTTTATAGTCTGAATGCGTAAGTACTCCAGACTGTTTTACAGTACTCTTCTTCCAGCAGCCTTATTTCAATGTGTGGGCAGAGTTTAGTGGAAGGAGAATCGATACCACTTTATGATGAGTGACCTTTTATGATGAGTTTATAAGGTCTAACAAATCGCTTTATTAATGGTTTATAAATCAATCAGTCAGTCATTTTCCAATTGATTGGTTAACGGTTTAGTTCCATAGTTTAGTCACATTCTCACAAAAATCCCCAAATGGCCTCTTCCAATATTCTTCTACCATCTTCAAGTTTTGTCAATTTACATTTTAAAATTTAAAACAGAGAAAAGTAGCAAATGAAAAAGAAAAAAAGATAGACAAAAAGATTCATCTATTTGGTGATAATGCAGTTATAAATGTTGGTAATCCATTAATAAATACCTGTTCTTATGAGCCATAAAGTCTGCAGTTACACATGTGAATAAGTTGTTAGTGTTAGATGAGAAGAATGAAAGTATCCATCTTCTCATCTAACTCTTGGCAAAAAAGCAAATAAGCATATTTTTTCAAAATGTACAGCGCTAAAAAGACATGTTTCCTGCTGGAGGATAAATACCGCTTTCACAGCCTAGCAACCCAAACGTTATTTAGATCAATAACTGATCTATAAAGTTTTACAAAGTGATGTATTAACCATTTAAAAACTTTGTAAAGGAAGATTTATAAGAAAGTAGTACCATAAAAATCAAATGGCGTTCTGAAAGGCGTTTGGCTCCGTCAACATGTGGTAATCAGGGTTATTTCTCCCCTTTTAAACACATGATGAATCCACTTCTGTCCATTGTGCGTGCAGCCGTGCAGAGGGATGTATAGAGAGGGACTTTGAGCGTTTCTTAAAGGGCTAAATGAAGCTGTGTTGCATTGGTGCCCAATGTTGTGTGTCAGTCTGCCACTTGAGGCAGCTGGGGCTTTGTGTCTCAGTGGGTATCTCTATCTGAATGGGAGCAGTGCCATGGATGGCTGATGAATGACTGTGTGTTCATTAGCATCTCCGTCCCTCAGCCCCATCACAGAGACATTCACAGTCCCCCGCAGGTGTCCTCAGGCTGCACAGGCATCCTGGGTCCAGATCCGGAGAGTTCGGGGGAGGGGGGTGGGCTCTGCTGTCCCATCCTGTCTCTGACGACAACGATGGTCAGTGGGCTGCACACACAGAGAGATGTTGTTTGGCTGAGTGAAAGCCCTCGGGCCTCTGCTCTGCACTTTGGGGTCTGTGAAGGCCTCTTAGAGCTGTGCACTGAAGCTGCTGTCAGCTGATGGACTTGGGGTGACAGAGCTGGAAACAGCCCAGTAAATCTGAACGCATCAATGCATAGAAGGAGCCGCTCACTCGGAGAGCACAGCAGCATTTATCTAGGGAAAGGACAGTCAGTACTCTATACTCTGCCTACAGTAACTGTACCTACACCTCCATGATGTGCCGGACCTGTAAAGTTAAGACACAAACACCAGCTACTGTTGAAGTTATGCCGCCCACTCGTCTCTCTAGCGACTGAATATTCCTGAACGTTACATGTCCTCACGGACTTTGTAACTTATTATTATATAAGTCACTGATCTTTGAAGTTTAACATGGATGTTTCAGAACAAATTGCCCTACGGGGACAAATAAAAAGTCTAAGCTAATGTTTACTTCTTGCTGCTTCAACCGTATTACTTCATGAATTAGAATAGTTTTATTCATAACCAAGGCTGCAGCTTACAGCTATTTTTATTACTGATTTATCTGCCAATTACTGTATTTTTTTTTTAATGAACTGATTAATAATTTTGTCTAAAAGATGCCAGAAAATAGTTTACTTATTATTATTATTATTATTAACCAGAGGTGACATTATGTACATATTATTTATATATATATATATATTTCAAAGTAACCGTCTAGAATCTAAGGATATTCGGTTTACAATAAAATAAAATGGATAAAGCAGCAAATTCTCACATTCAAGAGACAAGAACCAGCGAATGATTGACATTTTTGCTTAAAAAATGACCAAAATGATAAATCGGTGATCTAAAACGTTGTTACATTTTGTGTCTGCTCAATTATGAACAGTTACGCACATTGAAGTCACTGCACTCAAGCTGAAAATGAAATCCTGAACACGAAATCCAAGCCAACAACAGGAAATGACCCAAAATCACAGTATTTTATGGGTGTAAGGAAATGAATGTTGACGTCCGATAGCCAGTAATTACCCATGTTTAGAATGGCTGGCATGAAAAAAATGATGTGAAGCTGCAGTTTTTGGTTTAGAATTAGTGAACTCTCACTTTGTGTAAACACCAGGGAAGGTGGATTATTACAGACAGTCCAATAATTCAGTTTTTCTGACTGAGACCATGATAAATGACATGTGGCCCATGTGGCCATTGTTTATATGCTCTGATTTGCCTGTAAACTTTCCCACTGTAGTTTAACTTTATAGCCCTTGTCATTTGAAGCGTTTCCACAGAGCTCCGTCACCCCAGAGACAGACAGATGTAAGCCGCTCTGTTTCAGAATAAGGTCATTTGCTGCGAGTCTCCTGGGAGGAAGCTGAGAGGCTTTAGAGATGCAGCTGTGACGATAACATTGCTGAGAGAAAGTGTCCTGACCATTTCTCACAGCTGCAAAGGTCCAGAAAAAGATATTATTATGAGACATATTGTGACAGCTGTTTGAATGTAAAGAAATGTCTTCGGTGGATTTAGTCATTGAGATGTTTTGGCCTCTCATTGTGACGGGGCGGCTCTCCATGCGTCACTTTCAGGTCACATCATCTGTCTGCTGCGAGGGACTGTATTAGTGACAGCCAGTTCAAGCACAACTCATCACTTTTTTTAAAGACTTCTGAAAAGTGGCTGATTTTATTTGAATCACAAGCAAAACCGCCTTGAGAGGTCCGTCAGCTGCAGCTTCAGCCAGGAATACATCCGTAATTATCCAGCTTGTTCAAGAACTCTAAGCCTCTCGTTGACTTCTACACGAACCGTGACTCTTTGTCCAAATCAAGTGACCACACACCGTGTCTTTTCCTTGCTATGCGGTCGAGAACAATGTGAAAGTTTAGGCAAAAGGCAATTTGTGGTTTACAGAAAGTCTGAAAGCTGTGACTCAACTTTCACACACCTTAATCACGCGCAGAGGACAACTTCAAATTACTGCAATTAGTAGTCCGACTTCATGTTAACATGAAGAGCTAAAGTCATCGTTGCAGGTGGTTTGGCTGTTGTGATGTAGATCGGAAATATTACAGCTTTGGGCTTTTGTTTTTTTCTGTCAAAATGAAGAAATTGTAGAATTAGGCAACAAACATTTATATTTGGTCAGTAGTTTAAACTTTGGGTCTTCAGGATGAGGATTTGAGAGTTCATTTACACATTTAAAATGACAAAGGTGGCTTAGTTAAAGGAAATTAATGGGGTTTTTTTTAGCATTTGGCATCATTTCTACATCTTATAATGAGATTACTCGCCAGGTTAGTTTCTGAGATCTGGAAACATGGCTGCATCTCTAAAAACAAGTTTGACGAAACAGGGAACAGATTTTTAGCTAGAATATCTAAACCACTTTATTTGAAAGTAGATAAAGTAGTCAATTAATAGGTCATTTGGTCAACAGTAGCACAAGAAGAGAAGAGTTAAGTCAGCGAAATGACTCACTGTAGTCATATATTTTAATTTAACATCAGTATCTATGTAAAGTTTGCTAAATTAGCTATCATTAGCCCTATTGACAAATCTGCTGACTGCATTGAGTTACGCAATGGTGCATTTTCATTGCTTATGAATTCAACTTTTCATTTGTAAGAGGAACAATTTCTTCTTTCAAAAGTCACATAGGCTCGGTTTAAGTCATCTTTTAATTGCCAAAAATTAACTGGCTCTGATTTCTTGAATATGAATGTTTATTTTTTTTGTCCTCTAAGATTGTAGACTGAAGATCGTTATCTGTGAAGGACAGGAAAGAAAAGACAGCTGGTTAATGACTGCAGAGCTGCTTTTTCTGTTGTTACCAGCAGTTTGATAGTTTAGCACCAAACCAGAGCACTGAAAAGAAACAATGGTGGATGATCCTTTTTTCCATTGATGCATACGGAGCAGACACAACTCAAGTTTTCATACAAATGCAGAGCAAATCTTATCTGACAAAATTGGGGCGGGGTGGGGGGGGGGGGTATTAATTAGATTTATATTTATATCTTTTATTATTTATTGACACTAAATAAGTGGCAGCAGTGTGAATGCAGCGCGATATAAGACCCAGTTATAGACATGCCTCAACTTGCCCTCCTTTTATAAGAGGTCCTTTTAAAATGAATCCCAGCCTTTTGGGGCCACACAAAGACAGAAAACATTCCAGCTATGCAGCGAAGCACCTTGCCCCTCATACAGCGAGCATGCTGGGACCAAGCTGCCAGACCCAGCCCTGCTGACGCTGGACTGCAGCCAGTTGGCCCAGATCTGACGAGCATGGCTAGTGCTCACACGTGCCCGGGTATGCATGCTATGTCAGATAGCTTAGATAAAGGTATGTTTATCATGACACGTACATGTTCTCTGCCTGTTCCCACAAAACGTATAAGCCCCTCAGAAGGTTTGTAGTTGGGGTGTCAAACAGCAGATATTTGAAGGTAGGAGGCAAGTGTTTCAGTTTAAAACCATTTCAGTGCTAAGTCTGGCCTCATCTGCACTCTGCTCCCTATCTTATTAACTGACCCCCAACCCCCCCTCCAATCTGTTTGTGTTGTGCACAGGTCACTGAACTAGCTAGAAAGCCGACTGTGAATATGCACACAGCAAAACGCACACATGTTCAAACTCCCACAGAAATTAGTCCAGCAGGATGCTTTTTTTTTTCTAATTTGTGTGAAACGTTTGTGCATACCCGAATTTCCCAAACAGGGTGTTAATGAGTCACACACGCCATTAGTTGATGAGTCAGTTAACATAAAATAAATCGGCAGCTTTTTTGAATATCAATTAAAGCAAATGTACCAAAACATTCCCTTGTTTCAGTTTCTAAATTGTGAGGTTTTCTTGCTTTTCTTTGTCTTATGTGATATTCAGTTGTATATTTGGGTTTTGGACTGTTGGTTGGACAAAACAAGCCATTTGAAAACGTCACTTTGGGCTTTCTTTTTTTTTTTTTTTTTTACTGTTTTTATATAGTCATTTTTATCAATCAAGCGATTAATTGGTTAATTGAGAAAGCAACTGGCCAATTCATTAAATGAATAAAATAATGAAAATAACTGTTAGTTGCAGCCCTACCAACAATTACTACTCCCACTTATATAGAAAAGCAAGCAAGCTATTTCTCTTGAATTTGAGTCAAACTGATGTCATGTTATTATTCATATAGAAAGCAAAGCTTACACCTACAGCTAGGGAACTTGTCCACCATCTAGCATAGAGCGTGAAAAGTTTTTTTTTTAAGTGCACAATATGCAGCATATTCCAATGTATCATAAACACACTGATCCTGCAGTGTTTCCACTTTGTCCCCCTTAATGTGAGATGCTCCTGTGATGCTCCTCTGGCAGAGGTATTGTTTGTATTGGGGAATTGTCTTCACTATGAGGCAGCTGAGTGACCGCTGCAGTGGTTGCTGAGCTGACAGGCCGGCATGCGAGGAATCTGAGTCGGAGGTCTGAAAGGAGAGCAGCTGGGAGCGGAGCAGAGAGCGCCTCACTGCCCAGGCACCTGTCCTCAGTGAAAGGCTCCTCTGTACAGCTGAACAGGTGTCGGCAGAGCAGTTAAGCCCTTCACTTGAAGCGAAACACACTCCTGAATTATAGTCATTTATCCACAGGGGCCCCATCAATGTTAAGGTCATTGGCCAGTTGCCCCCTCATCCTTTCCGCTTCCTTCCTGCCAAGACTCTTCCACCTTCCTCTCATCAGCTGGGCTGTTTGCTGTGGTGGTCCTTTAACCAAACAGCTCAATGACTCTGTCAAGTACACTAACTCCCTTGTGTTGTGTCTCACAGCTCATTCTCAGATATGTCAACACAGCGTTAATGCCCTGAACCCGCTCCTTCCTCCCTCTGCACAAGCCAACTATTGATCCCATCAAAGAGCCTGCACAGGAAGTCGCTCTGTCAGGTGCACGTCCAGATGGATCATTCAGTCAACTCGTTCAGGGCGAAGGAGCGCTTGTTTTCTAGACTTTCTTAGCTCACCAAACCATGGTGGAAATGGCACAGGATTGGCTGATTGTGGTGGTAAATGTACAAATGGGACACCTCACTTGGCAACTAATTACCGTTTTTATTATCAGTTAATCTGCTGATGACTTTTCCGAGGATTCCATTAATCGTTTGGTCAATAAAATGTCAGAAAATAGCAAAAAGAAATGTCAAATTGACATCTCTAAATTGCTCGTTTTGTCATTTTGTTTGAAAAGAAATCTACGTACAATCATAAAAGGACCGAACAAAAACCAGCACATATTCGAGCCAGTAGAATATTTGACACTTTTGCTTGAATATTATTCATTGATTATTCAAAAAATAATGGTCAGTTGCAGCCCTTCAGGAACATCTCTGCCTATTATTCAAATAATTTAGCAAACCAAAGATTAAAAATTGCATTGTCCTCTGTGATTTATTCTTACAAGGAATGGCTGACATCTCTAATTGTTGCTAATTCCTCTTTTTATTTTCTTTTTTGCTCTTGTTACGCTGATTGAAATCTTGTCATTTATCTCATTGTTGCTCCCGGCAACAGGGGCAGGTTGAAGAATTCATGCTAGACGAACAATGCAGCTGAGGCGTTTTGAAACAAAGGAGGCGAATTGACGTCAGCTCCTCGCCTCGCTGAACAAAGAAATTGCATCCACGAAGCAGAGAAGTGGACAACTGCAGGAGGCGCAGCTCTGAGCTGGCTCACATTCAGTCAGGGGGGGGCATGTGCAGGCCGGGGGCGGGTTCCTGTATCGTTTTAATCTACATGTACTCTTTACAGATTCAAACTGATACGGGAAAACAGGAGCCACAGCATGTCTGAGATTATAACCGCCGATAACAGGAGCAATGAGTGATTGTTCATTTTTGGTGAATTAGTGCACGTGTCTGCAAACTACACACACGCGCACGCACACATATACCCATACCCATACCTAAAAAGCCCTCACCTTCCCTCCCAGTTACCATGGACACAAAAGCACAGGACCTAAAATTGTCACAGCCACTGATGTGCACACCTCACAGGCCTGAATCAGCTAACTGACAAATCAGGAAATGGAGCTTTTCCGCTCGCAGTTCAATGGGAATGCTAAAAGAAATTCACATGAAATATGACATTTTCTTTTCGGATATCTGAGAGGAAAGTGAGACGTCACTTTGACTAGTTTTTGAAGGTGAGCAGCATCGAGGAAGAAAGACGAGGCTGAGAGGGTAAAAAGTTTTTCTGCCTGAGAGGATCACAAGTGACTCATGACACATCAGACCCATGGCTGTGCTTCCTGCTCTCGGCTGTGATAACGGTGAATCACAGCGAGGCAGGTCACCGACTTTGACAAGTGGAAAACCAAATCGTTATCCCGTCTCTATTCTGTCTAATACAAACAGTTAAGGAGAGGTGTCTGCACATTTTCTGTTACTTTTAATGATTCTGTACGATTGGACTCCACTTCTAGCTAATTAATGAATGTGTCACAGAGGGCATTGCACATTTTTCTTCCTCTTCTTGTGGGATCGGACTGAAATAACTCCCACAGTAAAGCTGATAATGGTTTACCCACACCTGCTATCTGGCGCACACATAGCAGGTCAGCGTTTGTGTTGAGTGCAGTACTTATCTGTGAAGGACAGGAAAGAAAAGAGAGCTGGTTAATGACTGCGGAGCTGCTTTTTCTGTTGTTAACAGCTACTTGATATAGTGTGTTCTAAGCAAAGCACCAAACCAGAGCATTGGCAGTGACCCACTGAAAAGAAACAATGGTGGATGAGCTATTTCTCCACAGTTCCATACAGGGCAGACACAATTCAAGTTTTCATCCAAATGTAGTGCAGTGGTTCATTAAGATTAACAGCTGCTGATTCTCCTGTCGAGTGCCATTAAAGAAGAAGAGGGCGCAATTAGATGATGTCATTAAAAGAGCGCCAGTCAATCCACAGACGGTTGGATGTGGGGAAACGTGATGTAAATGTGGCAATTATGTTTGTTTCACGAATTAATTGGAGACATGATTTATTCGCTAAGTCTGTCTCCGTCGCACTTTGTCGCCTTTTTGTTTTTATCGATACAGCAACTTTTCCTCAGACGAGCATACTGAGTGTAACTCACATATACATACAGCACATAATCCAACCCAATTCAAATGTGTAACTTTGAAACGGGATACATTTAATCTAACTCTTTAGCATTTTACCAAGCAGGAATTATTTCGTAAAATGGATTAAAACCAGATTTTTGTGTTTCATTTCCTTTTCTGGTGTATGGGGTGAACAGGTGCAGGGTAATAAAAAGATCTGTTGTCCATAAGATGTTACTGGTTGGAGGGATTATCTGCACTGCCCACCTGCTGCTGTTGGTCGCAGAGGAGGCGATGCAGAAATGAGGTGAGATAATCTGCCTTTCTGGACCTGATAGTCAAATTTGGTTGCAGATATTGTCTTGTTTTCCCTCTCAGCTTGTTTACAACTCACTTTTGCACCACATATTTTCAAAGGAGTGACAGTCACTCTGCAATAAAAGAATAGTTTAATTAAAGGGTGATGAGAGATTTCTCTGAGGCATGCAGTAGATCTGCAAGCATTAAAAACAACGGTCTTCTTTGTCTGCTGTATGAGTTTTGGCATTGAGAGCAGACTATAAATGCGTGAACTGAAAGACTTATGAATTGCTATAAAACATGATTCATGGGAAGAGAATGCAAAGCCGCAGCTCGTACTTCTCTCCTCTGGTGCCATGAGCTCATGTGTCTATAGGTGCTGCTAAATCGTGAAACTTTATTTCTAAGTGGCTTCTGATTGATGCCTTTCCTCTGGTGGCCAACAACAGAGTAAATTCTCTTTGAAGAGAAACTGTCCCTCTTGGCCTCTGGGCTGGGATCTTGGTGGGGTGGGAGGTGGTTTTGAAACTCGTAAAACAAATCCTACGGAGAGCAAAAGGAGGTCGTTACGCAGGAATAATGAGTCGTGAGGACCAGCTAACAAGCCATTGGCATATTCCTCTTCATTCTTCCACAGGAGTTAAGGACGTCTTGACAAAAAAAGGATTTTTGACCATTAATTCACGCTGAAATCCACACCACTTAATTTAGGAAACTGCTTGTGAATGATCCTACTGGGATGACCTCATATACAGCGTCTTAATTGGTTAAAGGAGCATAAAACCTCTGGATGTAAAAACCTTTTTAAAATTTTAATAGCTTTTTAACACCAACACCTCATGGGATTTTGTGTCAGGATTGATTTTTTTTTTTTTTTTTTTTTTTTTTTGGGGGGGGGGGGGAAAACCCCTCCACCATTTTTTTTTTTTTTGTTTTTTTTTTTTTTCTCACCCCCCCCCCTTTCTTTTCCACCCCTCTTTTTTGCCTTTTTTTTTTTTTTTTAATTTTCTAATTATTTTTTGAAGGACTGATTTATCTGCTACTGTCCTAACTAATCAAAGAAAGTGTGTTAAAAGTGAAATGCTTTATAATACTCTGGATTTCCAGGGCATTAACCTCCTAACCCAACCATCTGTCACATATTCTGGCCATCAACAACATGTTTGCAGAGTTAGATAAGATCGATGCAGCTTCCATATCTGTCCGCTGAACATGAAGCTAACATTACAGCTAGCAGTCGTTTAGCATAAAGATCGGAAACAGGCTTTTGTATGGATTAAACCAAGGGGGTAAGCCTCTCCCCGGAACGCGTAGCTCCTATGGCGCCATTTCGATGCCACCAAGCCATCACCTCCCGTTAGCATTCCATTGACTGCCATTTATTTTGGCGTCCCTTTGACAGTGAATAACTTTACATCTGACTCTATTTGTCCATTGTTTATTTCTAAAGAAACACGACAATGTATAAAAGGCTCCATTACGTTGTACCTCACGTTATGGCTCCGTAGCAGACGTTTTTGTAAAAATAGGCTAACGATTGTGTCATAACCAGGCGACTTACTGTCGCACAGTAGAGGAATTACCGTATAGTATGGGAGAAGCTCTCAGCAAGAAAGCGAATAAGCCTGTTTTCCCAAAATGTCCTCAAACTGAATGATAGGCTACCTTTTTTATTGCAGCATTCGCATACTGATAAAAATGCATTTTCTCTCATTCTGAAAGACAGCTTGTACAATGGCCTGAAGCGCACTGCTGCTTCCACACAGTTTAATCTGTATTAGTGCTGTGATTTCATGCTGTGCTTCTCGATGATTGTGACTCCAATAGCTGATTCATTAATGCCGTTCGAAGGAAAAATGAGCCAACTGTGTCTAGTGCTCCTTCTCCAGCGCCATATGCATATAGTTGGCAGGCAGCTCTCCTTTTTAATAGGCCAGGCAATGCCTTGGCAATCTCAGAGCCCCTCCGTCCAGTGCAGGCATTCCACAGGATTAGCGTGGCAGCGTGGCAGCTCCTCGAAGCCAGCCGCCATCGCTGCAAATAGGCCTTTTGAGCAGAAATCTGTCCTCTGAAGCTGAGCTAAAATTAGACCAGCCATCTGTGATTAAAACAGCTCAAATTTACACGTGTCTGGAGAAATTTACAACATGTAACTGCTTCCATTTGGGCTGAGTTGGTGGAATAACAGTTGATCACTCTTTTTCACAAATGCGTGACAGTGGGTAGTAAAATGGAGAGTGGGGTTATTCACACTTACTGCTGCAACCTTGACAGCAGCTTTTAGCACTTTTCACAGACCAGTAGGTCCTTCTCACATGTGTGACATGTTAAAGCTCGGGACTTTCATTGATCTCCAGGCACAGTCCTCCACCCGCCCCTCCACAAACCACCCTTCAACCAGATCAAACATAAAGCATCTCCTTTTAAGCCTTCCTTTCCTTTCATGTGTGCAGTGCAGGCCTGGGTACGCCTCCGTTATGGTGGTCTCTGCTTTTGCTGTGTACTGCATGGGTGAGGGTGACTGTACTGCATTGCATGCATGAGCTCAGCTCCCGATACAATTGATGGGACAGACTTCTTTCTCAAACCCCCCCCCCCACCACCCTGCACCCAGATCAGCAGCAGTTAATGAAAGTGGATTGATTTTCTGTACCTCCTGCATACAGCGCATAATCTGGGGGATGAAATCGACCAGGAAAACAAAAGATCCTACAGCATTCTTTAACATTTGCTGTTTTATTTATTTGATTGGCTGCTAATCTGTATAGATATGACACTGCATAACTGAGACTGAAATGCGTATGTCAAACAGTTATTTTAACAGGATGTTAAGAAATTGTTTGATATTTCAGGAAATGTGCTTATTTTCTTTTCTTAGATGAGAAGATCGATACCACTCTCTTGTCTAATATGGTAAAGCCAACAACGGCCAGTTAGCTTAGCTTAGCACCAGACTGGAAACGGGGGGGAAACAGCGAGCCTGGCTCTGTCCAAAGGTAACAAAAATGTCTCTGACATTATATCCCTTTTGTTAAATCTGTACAAAAACAAAACAACAAGCTATAGAAAAGCTAGCTGTTTCCCCCCTGTCCCCCGTCTTTATGCTAAGATAATAAGCAGTCTTTGTGCTTAGCTAAGTTAACTAGCTGCTGGTGTTTTTGGAGTTAGATGCAAAGATTGATACCACTCTTATGTTTGTCTGCCCAATATGACGAAGATTTGAAACAGGGAGAAACCGCTAGCATATGTCTATTTAAAGGTTACAAAAGCCACCTCTAAAGCTAACATTTTATACCTTGTAATCTGTACAAAACCCTTCATAAAACCAGACTAGCTGTTTCCGGTCTTAGTAAATGCTAAATTGAGATAACTAGCTGCTGGAGCTAGCTTCAAATTTAACAGACAGAAGGTATAACTTGTTAATTAATTAGCTTTATTAGTGCTGCTAGGCATATATTGTTAGGACAGAGCCAGCTATTTCCACCTGTTTCCAGTATTTATGCTAAGCTAAGATAACCGGCTGTAGCTTCATATTTGCCGTACAGACATAAGAGTGGTGTCTATCTTCTCATCGAACTCCCTGCAAAACAGCAATCAAATATCTAACTATCGCTACTATTTCTCTGAACTCCTAATATCGTAGGTGCGAGTTAAGAGGAAGTCCTACACAACTGGAGTTTATGAAGGCTATACATTTATGGGATTAGTTTTGTGACTTTTAATTCCAAGCAAAACTTCTTAAGTATCAAACAAAAAACAGTAACTCAAGCAAAAAAATTGTCACCTCCAGAGGTAAAACTTAAAACTTGCAAACAAAACATTTGTGTAGTCGTAAACTATTGGTATTTTATTTGTTTGATATTATGTCCTATTGTTTACAGTTCCCTCTGCTTCTTTCTCAATGATCAGTATTTTGCTCTCTCCATCATGTTTGCAGTCATGCTCCCAGCTTTCTCGTTTGCGCTCCCTGAGTTTTTGTGGGCGGGTTTTACAGGGGTGCGTCCCCATTGGCTAATGAGTTGTCGGAGTGAGTTTGAGTGACAGCTCAGTGCCTGCCTGCCCCCTGACGTTTCAGTGCAGCTGAGCTAACGTTAAACTTTGGAGGACACACAAACCACTCCACACAACAAGTTTTAAGTTTTACCTTTTGAGGTGACAAGTTTTTTTGCTTGAGTTAGTGTTTTTTGTTTGATACTTGAGAAGTTTTGCTTGGAATTAAAGTCACAAAACTAATCCCATATACATTCAGAGTCAACAGAAACAAACTGAGAAGAGCTGGATTAGCATTCCATGTTATAACCCTCCCCTCTCTGATAAAGACTCCATGTCAAAGCCCGATCACACTGATGGAAGGAGACCGTGTGAGGGGATTATAAAAACTTCTAAGCGCTGTCTACCCTCCTCACACACTTAACGATGGATTATGGCATCTCGCAGGCTTGCGCTCGGCCTGCAGATGGCTGCTCCTCCTCCTCTCTCTGACCCTCCCTCTATCGGTCTATTCATCCATCCTTCCTTCCTTCCTTCCTTCCTTCCTTCCTTCCTTCCTTCCTTCCTTCCTTCCTTCCTTCCTCTCACTCTCTTTGTAGCCAGCTAGTCCTCTGGCAGGTGGCTCTTTTTTTTATGGTTTGCTGTCATGGCATGGTGTTTTCTAAGCTGCACCTCTGGCAATTTGATGAGTCATTGTATTAATTGCTCACAAATTCAAACTGACTGTCTAATTCCGCCTCGCCAGCTTCTTGGAGCTACTTTTTATAATCGCACAAGCAAAATATTTCAGTCCAGGAAATGTAGTTCTGAACATACTGTAAAAAACAAAACCATAATAATGTTCTCCCAAGCCCTTATGTGTAGGTGACCTTATCATCAATGTGAAATTCATTCTGTTAATAGGATTAGATTAGATTAGAAGATATGATAGGATATAGAATTGTATTTATCCCAAGAGACATTTTTGTTCAGCACTTGCAGTACAAAGTAGGAGTGCAAATAAACAAAATATAAACAATAAAGATTATAGGTATAGGTAATAAAGTGGAAAAACTAAATGCACAATGCCAGAAATGTACGGTAAGTGTCATAAATTAAAAAATGGTTAACAGTAAAGTCCAAATCCAAAATATATACAGTACATGCCAAAAGTAAACAGGTAGGGATCATATAATTAACCGATAAAATAAACAGGATTATTACACCATTAACTGCATAATTTGTTGATCAGAAGTTCCTCTATCAACAGTTTTAGAATATTGGTTTATTGTATGCCATAGTTCAATCATTTGTCCTATTAATGCAGAAAAACTGAAGTTTTGTGGGCTGTAGTTCTTTGTTTGTGTGCTCTTTCTGTGTTTTTACATTTCAAGTAAAATGAGTGGGTTGACATTGGCAACACACAATTTCTGTACAGGAACATGGTCTTTCTGAGTTACATCTTATAGGCACATTAAGCTCCATCAGAGTCATTTAAAAAAAACTACAGTACGCAGTAATATTACTCTTTATCTGCTGCCGGTGCCACTGCAAAACTGACATTTAAGAAAAACAATCTGAGAATTTGTTGACCTTTGGACGCTTTATAGCTGTGTGAACTCTCTCACAGATGGCTTGTGCTCACAAATGTCAGCACGGTGAGGTGAACTGCAAGGAGAACTGAATATCATTACATAAGTGATGACGGCATGAGCAAGCATGGCCTCAGGTGTCCTGACCGTCAGGATCCACAGTGTATGTTTGTAAAATTATCTCTGCAACTACACAAAAGAAAGCAAACAAAAGCATCAAAACACGCTTTCTTCTGTTCGCATTTTGTAGGTATAGTCTCAGTGTAGCTCATAATAAAACCTTCCTTTTCAAAGGCTATTCTATCTTGGTCCACATTTGGTCCCAGTAAGTGTGTTACATAGGAGATGAAGCCAGGGAAAGAGGCCAGACACACACACACACACACTCACTCACTCACTCTTTTTCTCTCTCTCTCGTAGTAGTGCCTTTCTCCCACTTGCATCATTTTATTCCTGCTTTGACAAGGGAACATAATAAAAATAGTATTCGTCTGGACAAGGAAGCATAAAATAGAGATTTTAAACTGAACTGTAAAGTTGAGCAGTGCTTGATTTATATGAATATGTGTAATCACCACTGGAAGTAGTTTAATTTTCCGCCTGTCTTTTTAGGGTTGTCTAACACTGAGTCAGATGTAATTTATGTCTGTCTTGTTGATGACCATGACCTGCAGACTGTCAGCCATTGTTACTTCATCTTAAACAGCTGCCAGTGGCTGTTAGTGACCAGCCGAGGAAGTTGGATGGGATTTTACAGGTGTCATATTCTGGACAGGCGGGCACTAAACTCAACAAGCAGGTTCCTGAAATCCATCAAACATCTAAATGTAGAAAAAAAAATATTGTGTTTGCACCAGACTAGGATTAACAGGTCCTTTTAAGAATGTATCCCTAGTCTTCTCTGCTTTTTGGAGAAATCAATGATAAAAAAAAAGTCTATTTTTCACTCACATTTACTGCCTTTATACTCAGCCGATTGTGAAATAGTAAATCACAGTGGGCTAATATTCATTAGAGGACTCCTGTGTTTGGTGAAATATGGTCAGTAATTAATGACAAGATTATTACTTCACAAAGTAAGGACAGAGCAGATTGGAACATGATTAAGCACACAGAAGACCTCAGTAAATTTAAATAAAATTACAGGAGGATGGCAGGTTATACCGGTCTCATAAAACAGAAAAGAGAATTTAAGTATCCTCTGTTGAACCGGCTAAAAAGGCTTTGCTCGGTGTTGGAAGGACAAAAATAATCCTGCAAGATTTTGTATTTAACTTGCTTTGTTTACAGGGACAGCTACTAATATTAGTGTGAATCAACAGATGAAACCAGTTCCAACTTTGGATCACTTAAAAGGTTTATAGCTTTTCACTAGGTCTGAGACTAATGATAATTTTCCTAATTGATCAATCCGCCAATTGTTTTATGTTATGTTATGATTTACAAACATGACACTTTCAAATTGCTTGGTTTTTCCAACTAACGGTCAAAAACCAAAAGATATTCAGTTTAGGGCTGACTGTAAAATGTAATTTCATAAATGCTGTCTATCTACATCAATCTATTAATCGTTTGGCCCATGTAACATCAGAAGCTTTTCCTAGAGCCAAACGTGATGTCATCAGATCAAAAATATTCCATTTACATAAAAAATTACATTTGAGAAGCTTAAAGGAGGGAATATTTGGATTTCTAACTTGAAAACGTCTTAATCGATCATCAACATAGTTCTTAATTGACGTCATTTCAACTTCTCTCTTCACACTTTAGATGGTTGTAGTAGTCTATGTATTTTACAGCATTAGCATGTATGGGTTCCCTACTGGAGACAGATGTTGGTGGTTTTAGTGTTAGATATTGGACGAGGTGACCAACAGGCCGAGCTCCGTGTAAAACAGGCTCTTCTGAACTCATTTATTCCGATCACGTACGTTGCATTAGTGTGTTAGAAAGTGACCTATTCATAGACATTAGCAACACCTTCCTATAGAAGTGGCAGAAGAGGATGTCAGAGGGCGTATACACAATGTAATCTCTGGCAAACCACAGGTATGGACAGCTTATTTTGTAGGTATTAAATCCCACACAAGAAGCTGTCACAGCATCACTCTGTGTGGATGTCCCACAGGACGCTTGTAAAGGAGCAGTCGATCCACCTGTGGGTGGGTGTTGTCATCACACTCTGTGAAAGTAGGAGCTGCTCCTCCCTTTCCAGACAAATGAGAGGGCTGGAGAGAGCTTAGACGAATGCCAAATCAGCCGTGGGCGAAGGGAGCTTTGCGCTCCCGGTGTATCCGATTCCACAGGTGGAAACCCCACCCGGCCTTAGTCCCCGTCACTCAAACCTAGTTTAGGGGCCACTTTATTTAGCACCGACTGCTCACATTAGGGCGTTAATCCAGCTCGCTAAGGATGAGAGGAAGAGCTTCTGCAGGCCGAACACCTTCTGCAGCTTTAAAGTCTAGGTAGGGAGAACTGACTTCATGAACTATAAGATAAGATAAGATACAACTTTATTGTCTGTTCACACAGAAAATGTTCTTGCATCGTCTGCTCCATCGATCAACAGATAACATTAAAAACACAAACATAAAAAAAAAGAATAGTTTAGAAAATAATACTCAAAGATGACCGTACACATACTGAATTAGGTTTATCCTCCACTGAAAAACTACAGCATTGCTTCAGATATGCTTGAGCAACAGAAACTCACAGGCACATCCTTAATTTCATTTGGAAGAAATTACAACACATTGTGGGTTGTGGTGAGACAGCTCCAGAGACAGCTGGGAAAACAAAAATAATCTATTAAATCTTTGGAAAAACATTTTTTTTTTTCCTCTTTGTGAAGCTTCCATAATTAAAGTGGAAGTTGCTGTCCAAAGTCACTCATATTATATCATCTTAATGTCATGACTGCACACAGTCTTATGCACACAAACTGAAAACCAGCCTAGATTTGGAGTGATTATAGGAACTCTATCTGAGATAAAAACCAAATTCCTGTTTTCTCTTCCACTTCCTGAGGGGAGAAGCAGGGAGTTTGGTTTCAGCTGTGAGACGTAGAGCCTGAACGGAGGGCGCTGGTGGAATTTAAGGTTTTGTTTGTGTATATGAGAAGTTAATCCTGGTTATAACTTGAAAAGACAGCAAAGGGTTTAGCACGAGGATGAACATAAAAGCTGGCGGTGAGCTCCAACAGGAGAGAAGCAGGCAGTTCAGTCGAGCCTCCTCGACGCTATCTGAGAAAATACCTCATGTGACAGAGGTCTGTTTAGAGTGTTAATGTGCCACAGACTTGCAAAGGCCTCATGCTTTTGATTTAGTTTGTTTAGTGTGTCTCGACAGCCCTGGCCTCTCCAATGACAAACACAGGGAGGTTTGTTTAGGAGTCTCTTAATATAGAGCAGGATTCAAGGTTACTGTCACAAACATGCCTGCTCTGTGTGGCCTTCAGGCTGGACGCTGTCGCCTGGAAAAAAACGAAAAGAAAAAAAATACCCTCCGGTGAGATTAAACCTGAGGGATTTGTACTTCTCACCGTCTGCCTGTCAGGAGCTGTGTGCAGAGTGATGAAGCATGTTGTGACGGCTGTCCTCGTGGTATCGGCTGGATGAATGGATGGCTGTTTAATCTGCACCTGAAAAGATTTGAGAGGGGGTCAATAAGATGGGAGAGGGATTTAAGGTCCAAGGCAATGATGGTTCTGACGAGTGGGTGCATTTCACCTGCAGAGGGGGGTGAATGTGTTTGCTACAAGCCAACACAACGTGATAATGTGTGTGCCCTTGTCTTGACAGTGAATTTTAGGTGATTTAAACATGATGGTCCGGGCAGCAGAGCAGCTGTAGAGCCTCGGCTGCTCTCGCAGTACGAGCGGACAGAAGGAGGCGATGAAATTTTAATGAGGTGATTGTTTTATACTGTATGCTGTCCGGTCTTAAGCTGCTCCCCTGTGACATCCCAACACGAAACACTTGTTTATCGGCCTCTCACCCTGGATGTTCACTGACGAGGGTGTGAATTGTGGTCAAAGATCTGTGGGAGGCAAACATTTGTGGGAAACTTGTTTTTAAAGAGCCTGGCTGTTTGTGAGGTACAAGTTCTCACTTGCAAGGATGTGAACAAAGGAGTTGTCCCTTTTATGCTTTGTGTAACAGTTGTGTTTATCCTTTAATGACTGCATTAGGGCTGCAACTAACGATTATGCCTTCTGATTAACTTCTCTTCTCTCTATTTCTACATTAATCCAGGGCCCAAGGTGACTTTTTCAGATTGCTTGTTTGTCTGACCAACAGCCCAAAACCCCAAAATATTTAAACCGTATAAAAGAGAAAATTGTCACATTTTAAAAGCTGGGATCGACAAACATTTAGCATTTGTAGGGTGAATCAAATATCAACATTGTTTTCTGAGATTTTAAGCAACTAATTGTTTCAAAGGTGTTCAATAGATGTTGGCTTTGAGTCAAATTTGCGATTACAGTCAAAAGCATTAGTCAATCTAATCAATCAATCAATCAAATTAATCAAAGCAAAATAAATTGGAAATAATTCTGTTAATCTATTTCTATTTATTTGTTTCATTAAGTGTCTAACATGCCAAAGACAAATAAACTGCTAGCAGTTGTGAGGGTGTAGTTCAAGCTCAATGCTGCTAAGCATGCTAACATGCTCACAATGACAATGCTAGCATGCTGATGTTTTAGCAGATGTAGTGTTTACCATGTTCAGTATCTTAGGTAAGCATGTATAATATAATATTTGCTAATTTAAAGCCACTAGTATGGTAAAAATGCTAAACATCCATTGGATCCATGTAGCTTCTCTGAGTATTGCTGCTTTTATGTTTATGTTTTTTTTCACTGTGATAAATCTTTTGGTTTTGGACTATTGGTCAGACAAAAGAAGGCATTTGAATCCTTGGCGTCTGCAATCTGTAATTTAATTTTAAGCAATTTTCAAAAAAAAATACAAACTAATTATCAAATTGATTTGAAAAACAAAGCCCTATTTGTGATATTCAGCTCTTTTGGTCATGCTGCTCTCTAGTCTCTTCTAGAAAGCCCTCAGTAGTCTGAGAAGATGGATGTAATTGAACTGGAGCTGCGTTGCACAACGGCCCAACCTTTCACTGCTAATGTGCTGTCACAAAGCGGCAGCAAATTCGACTCACGAGCGACCAAGACCAAGTCGAGCGGTATTCTCAGCGGTGGGGCCCGAGCACATGAATGTGTGGCTGCGGGAGCTTCTCTGAGACCAGGGGAGGAATTATCCTGACAGTCTGTGACTTGGCTCTTTTCGCCTGTCTGCCTCTCTGTGTGTCAGATACGGGGCCCGAGCTGGACGGGGCCTCTGACTGTCCCCTGTCCAGAGCTGAGAGCCTGTCGCTTCCTATCTCCTCTCGCTGCGTGGTTGTGGTGCTCGCTGTACTCCACAGTGTGAGATGATTCCTCGGTGATGGCGATGAGTACTGTAAATGATTTCACTCTACACATGAGATGCTGACTGGGCTCTCCTTGCCTCTCATCGATTGACCCTCTTTTACAGCCCTTTGTGGCTTGTTAATTGGTCTCCAGCTCCCAGCTGACACAGTGACCCTAATGGAGGAGAATTACTGCTGTCTCGTCATGCATTAACCTCCCTCCTCCGCTCCCCCCTTTTCGTCAACCCTCCCTCCCTCTCAGGCCTAACCTCTGCTCCCTACCCCTCCCCTTGTTTCATAGCAGCTGGGTAGACGGGGCGAAATGCATATGCACTCCCATCCTGTCACATGTCGCTGTGCCTCTGGGAGCCACGGTCAGGTGACACTGCAGCCAGCCATGTTAAAGCATGAGGCAAAACACTGACTGTTTGCACACTGTTGTCCCTTAATTAGTTTAAACATAATTTAGGCATGGTCGGGGTTCGAGTGGCCTCTTTGCACGGGAGGACAGATCAAGCTTCAGGGCTTGTGACTTTGGAACAAAAACTAATTTCTGTACATCTCTGTTGTCTGCCGTTTCAGTAGATTTCATGTGAAAAACAAAACCTATTTAGCTTCAGATAAAGATTATTACCTGATTGACCAATAATTAATTTGGTCCATGAATTGTCAAAATGACTTTCAGTGGTTCCCATAATCCCAAACTTGACATCTTTAAATATCTTGTTTTGTCCGACCAACTATCTAAAACCCAAAGGTGTTAGCTTACTGTCCCATAAAACTGAAAAAAGCAGCAAATCTGACAAGTAATGAATCTTAAAATCGTTTTTTCAAAATAGTAGACATGGAAATAAAGACAGTCCATGAGAGCATCTCTGATCCAGAAACAGCAGGGGGCTCGAGACAGTTGTGGCACCGCTGACATCTCGAGAGATCAGCCTCCGATTGCCTTTTTCTGTGTTTTTTAAGTCTTTTTTTTGTGTGTCTGGATGGTTTTGCTGTGCAGCTGCAAGCTTAGATCATGTTTAGCAGCTTACCCCTACTGGCTGCTGCCTCTATTATTTACAAGTGTGAATATTTCATGATGACATCAGGGTAGGGACATCCTAATGAGCCATGGCACTCGCTCATCTGGCCCTAAAACAGGCCAGTAAGGGTTCCTCCGTGGCGCCACCAAATGAGCTGGAGCCTGTAGTAAAATCTTATTTTAGGTTAAACTGCTGGAGGAGAAAAAGAACAAAAAAACTCTACTCACTCACAAATCAGCAAATTGTCTGTTTTTCCTGAGGAAGAGCCTGGAGCATGAAGGCAAGTCTTACACTGCTTTATTCTCAGGAAAACAGAAGCCTGTTGAAACTAGCTCATTGTTATCTAGACTGCGAAACAAGGGAAAAATTGAACACTCGCTCTAAGCTGGGAGAGAATCTCTAGAGTATCTGGGAAGTGGATCATCAATCATCTCTATATGTGTTATAAATAAAGCAATCAGGTTCCAATAGTTTTGTCCTCGGTTGTAATGAAATCTGTGCAGATGTTTGCTCTGAGAGGGAGAAGATGAAAGAGCCAGTGTCACTGAAGCCAGAAGCTCAAATATCTGACTTTAGTGTGCAGTGTGTGTGATGAGTCAGAGAACTTCTCATATTAAGAGTGTTTGAAGAGACAGAATAAAACTAAAGGCGATGCCGTGCTGTTCTTGCAGGCTGAAGTGCCTTTTCGCTCCGGTTGTTCCCAGTCAGGGTCAGAGTTAGTAATCTCACCGAACGCTGAATGTGATTTTAAAAATGGCTGAATGTCCTCATGAGATGCGTGCAAATTGTTTTTGTCTGCAGTCATCTTTTCTTTGGAGTGATCCTAATAATAAAACTTTTCTGTTGTTTTGTTGCAGTGAGGGCGTCTTCAAGTGTCCGGAGGACCAGCTGCCATTGGACTATGCCAAGGTACGATTAACACTCTCACCACAAACTATTATTCACGCAATCGTTTTCTTCTCAAATATGATAGCAATAACTCTATTTATATAAGACTTTTCAGAGTCATGCTGCCGGCTCTGTGAGGCTGTACTCAGGCACAGTGGTGCTTTAAGCTAAAGGCTGACATGCTCACAATGACAACGCTAACATGCTGATGTTATGTAGGTTTACCATGATCACCATTTTAGCTTTGCATTTTAGCACATTTTGCTATTTAGCACTAAACACAAAGTACAGTTGAGACTAATAGGGATTAGTGGTGGGCGGATCGATCCAAATATTGATAATATCAATAGCAACGTTGGTATTGATATTGATCAATAATAGTGTAATGAGATGGATACTTTAGTTTCAGTTCCTCTCCAGTATGCACTGCTGCGGTTTCATCAGAGAGGCGACCTGTCTGACTGGGTCTGTGTCACAGCGCAGAGCAGGCACATGTTGCTCCTCCTCCCCCCCCTCTTGTGATTTGATGTTGTACCGTCACGTGACTCAGCGGCGCCACGCAAACAAACAAGCAAGCAGCCCGGCCCGGTGGCGGCCAGGAGCACACACACACACACACAAGCAGGACAGAGACGGAGCTGAGAATGGCAGAGAGGAAGAGGAGCGCCGTGTGGCGATATTTTCAGGCCAAAAATGAAACAGCAGCAAGCTGTATAATTTGTAAAAAGTCCGTAAGATACAGTGGTTACACAACACATTTATATAAGCATATGAAAAAATTCTGTCCTGGGTTTTAATTTATTAATAATCCAAAGGAAAAACCACAAAACCACTTAAAGGTCATGAAAATGTATTCAGATGCATCCACCTTAATTATAAAAAAAAAATCGGTATCGTATCGGTATTGGCGATACTGGCCATGTGTTTACTTGGTATCGGATCGATTCTCGCACACCACTAATAGGGATGCTTTAAGTTACATTTCAGAGGATCACCAAAAGTAATTACATTTATTCTGAGGGGGACATCAATATGTATACAAAATTCATGGAAATCCATCCAGTAGTTGTTGAGATATTTTAGTCTGGACCAAAGCGGTGGACCAACTGACAGACATTGCCGTCCCTAGAGCCACTGGCTGGGGGCTACACACCCAGGTGGGGCCCAAAGTCTCTTTAGTAGTCTTTAGTATTGCCAAGAAACGTCCCTCACAAAGGAAAAGAAAAGAGAGAATACAGGCAGAGGGCAGGGTCTATACATAGTTTTTTGAAGAAAGCGCAACATATTATCCCTTAAACCCAGAGTAGGTAGTTGCATTTCATTTCATTTCAGACCGTTCAGTTCTTCTGAACCACACATTTTTCACCAAATAAATCTCTTCCAGAAGAAAATAAAACTGTAAACTGACATTTTCATCTGAACTGGATAGGATAGGATAGGATAGGATAGAGGCTTAATTCTGAACTATGCATGAGAGATTTAAACCAACAAACAGTTAATGATCGTCCCTGTTTCTGAGCAACTTTTGCCATCAATTTGAAGGAAGACTGCAGTATGTAATTCTCCAATATGGTTAGTTAGCATTAGCCTGAATTAGCCATTGAGCCATTAACCCGGAGCTGCAGCAGCGCAGGTCTGCATGCTGTGCTAAGAGTGATGAATCCGCCTGTAATAGCAGGGACTCCCAACGGGAAGGATGTGCTCGTGGCACACCTGTCAGACATTGTTATTTACCAAGGCTCCCAGTCGCCTGCAAATTACCCCGTCCTGGTGGTCTACTGTCAGGGTTATTGTAGTGCTTGCTGCACACTGTCCTTCAAAAAACGTGCACAAACACAACCTCGCTCCAACAGAACAAGAGGGTTGCAGTCATTAAAGGATTGTGCTGCTGCTGCAGCAGCAGCAGCAGCAGCAGCAGCAGCAGCAGTAGCAGTAGTAGTAGTAGTAGTAGTAGTAGTAGTAGTAGTAGTAGTAGTAGTAGTAGTAGTAGTAGTAGTAGTAGTAGTAGTAGTGTGTGACTAACAATGGCTAAAGCAGACAGAATAAAACCCTGAGTAGAAGCTCCAAAGAGCTTAACCCCCCTGATCTGCCTGGGACTAAGTTATTAAAAGGTCATTATTGCCGGCTCCCTGCAGATTCCAAGACTGGAACAATAAGAGAGTGTTTCAGTTTGCTTTAGAGGGTTTTTTTCCCCCGCTTTAACTCTGCTAAAAGAATGTGATTATGGCAGCAAAAAAACGCCTGCTTCTGCTCTAAAAGTGCAGCAAGTCAAAGCATCAGTTTTAATGTTAGATATATTAGTTTGAACAGGTTAAAACACATATTTAGTTTGGCAGAGGCATCTATCCCCTAACACAGCAGCTAGAAACAATGAGTGAGAGAAGTGTTTTATGGTAAATTATTTTCTAAATGAACTTTTTATTTGAAAGCGATGGCTCCCATGTTTCGGCACGTGAGCACAGTCGGGCCATCCCTGAGCTGTTATTTGTTTAGAGGGCTGTTGTGACATTTTGAGGAAGTGGATTTTCTTGTTTGACCAGTGCTGTGCTTGTGTGACAGCATGGGGGGATGGAGATGCAGAGCAGAGCTGTAAATCCCCAGGACAGTGTGGGGGGATTTGGGGTGTTTGGGCAGAAAACTGACTTATCCCCATCGCCCAGTAACCGTGTGTGTGTGTGTGTGTTTGTGTGGACATTCAGTCTTGTATGATATGATGTAGAAACCAACATGCATTCAGTCTTTACTACTTTGCACTGCAACTGCTGCACGATTTCCCTCGGATAAATAAAGTTCTATCTACAGAGAGACACCGATCAATACCCATCTCAGCTCTGCTCAGCTAGCCTGGCTCTGTCGCCAAATACGGCAACCAGCAGCTCTAAAGCTGACTTACTTACACAGTGTATTTAGTTTGTTTAGTTGGTTTTAGAAGGGGTTAAATGTTAACTAGCCAGGTAAAATTAGAAGTGATATGAGTAATGAACTGCAGCAAATAAGTTGATTTCTGAATTCCGATCGACACAGATGATGCTAAACAATTTTGCAATGATATGGTTGTACAGGAAAAAAGGGTTAAGGTATATGCAAATTGTAAACCATGGATGAATGCTGAAATTAAAAGGTTAATTAATGACAAAAGGAAATCCTTTGCTAGGGGAGACAAGAATACACTGAAAAAGATCCATAAAGAACTTAAAAGGGAAATAAACAAAGAGAAATATCGGTATAAATGCGAAATAGAAAATTATTTTAAAGAAAATGATATGAAGAAAGTCTGGGAAGGAATGCGGTTAATGAGCGGATATGCAGGGAAAGGGAAGGTAAATAGATCCCAGTTAAATGGCACAAGGGAATATGCTAATAATCTAAATCATTTCTATAATAGATTTGATAAAATAGACTTTTCTGATGAAAGACAAAGACTCAAGGAAATGATTGGCAGCACAGAGGATGATAACTATAGCCTGCAAACAAATAATCAGGAGGTATATGGTATGTTTATGAGGCTGAAAGCTACCAAAGCAGCAGGTCCAGATGGACTATCTCCAAAAGTATTAAAAAGCATTTTTTCAAGTATTTTTAATTATTGTTTCTCTCATAAAGTGTTACCGGATTTATGGAAACAATCTTGCATTATACCAGTACCTAAAAAGAAAATTGTTGAGTGTATGAATGATCTAAGACCAGTGGCGCTAACCTCCATAGCTATGAAGGTATGTGAGAGAATTGTGTTAAATAGTCTAAAGCCTCATGTAGAGAATTATCTTGACCCCTGCCAATTTGCTTATCAGAAAGGGAGAGGGGCAGAGAATGCTATTGTCTGTAAATTGGACAGTGTCTATGCTCACCTGGATGCAGGGGGACGGTGTGTGAGAATTCTGTATTATGATTTTAGCTCAGCATTCAATACGATACAACCACACATCATTGTAAATAAGCTTTCAGGTTCCAGCTTCCAGGTTTCAGGTTCCAGGTGTATTTATTTCTTTTATTCTAAATTTCTTAGAGAACAGGTCTCAATTTGTTAAGCTAAATTCAAGAGTTAAGTCAGATAAGATCATGACAAACACAGGTTCACCTCAGGGAACTGTTTTATCACCATTTCTTTTTACTATTTACACTGCAGACTACCGTCCACAGTAGGCAAGCTGTCAAGTTGTTAAATTTGCTGACGACACAGCGCTCATTGGGTTAATTGAAAATGATGACTATAGTCACTATCAAAACGAGATAAAAGCTTTTGTTGATTTTTGTGATACTCATTTCCTAGAACTCAATGTTAAGAAAACTAAATAATTAGTAATTGATTACAGGAGAAATAAGACGACAACTGAGGCAGTGGAAAGTAAAGGATCAGAAATAGAAAGAGTGAACACATACAAGTATTTGGGCATTGTTTTTAATGATAGGCTAACATGGTCAGATCATGTTGACTTACTGATGAAAAAATTAAGTCCACGGGTATACTGTATGAGGAAGTTGCAGTCCTTTAAGGTGAATACAGATGTGGTGAGAATGTTTTTTATGTCAGTTATATGTAGTGTTTGGAGCTACTGTGTGGTGGGTTGTGGGGGGGAATGCTGGGATAACCGAGAAGGCCAGGATTGATAGAGTGACTAAAAGGGCTGGAAAAATGGTAGGAGAGTTAAATACAGTGGATCAAGTATATGAAGACCGTCAAAAATGACACAGAAAATAATGAGGGAACCGGGTCACCCTCTTCATGATAATCTGACTGGTAGGGTTATAGAACGTAGTGGTAGGCTAAGGCCTCCCGTGACACAAACTAAGCGGTATGCTCTCTCTTTTATACCTCAGGCTATCAGACAGCACAACAAGCACTTTAAACGTAAATTTTTATAATTTTTGTATTGTATTGTATTTATTGTATTGTATTAGGCGGGTGTGAGCACTGTAATTTTCATTTTTATGGATGATATAAACTTGACTTTGACTTTGACTTTGAACTATTTAAAAATTAGTCTGTGAATGCTGACAACCTAAATTACCCTGTTATCCAATATCCTGTATGGGTCAAATACTGCACCGCTGTCCTGTCTTACTCCAAAATGTCAGCTTTTTATGCCCTAAGAGTATAAGCCTTGTTTTCAGCTTCATAAGTATGCATATTTTTTTTTTTAGCTAATCCAATGGGGTTTTACGTGGTTTATTGGTCAAATGCCGATTAAGACCCATGTTAAACACACATTTGCTGTATGAAAGTGGTATATTACGGTCTTCCAGCATAGCTCCTGCCATTGCCTCTCTGACCTTGTCCTGCTTGTGTTCTTCAGATCTACCCAGACCCAGAGCTGGAGCAGCAGATCCTGGCGCTGCCCATCCGCTGTATCCACAGTGAGGAGGGCTGCCGCTGGACTGGCCAGATGAAGCAGCTGCAGGTGAGAAGCTTCGATATCCTCTCATTTGTTTCCCCTCCAGCTCTACTAAAAACGCAACTAAAAGCACTCTGACTTGTGTATTTCCTAACGTGTGTGTGTGTGTGTGTGTGTGTTGTTGTGTCTCCCTCAGGGCCACTTTTCCACCTGCGCCTTCAATGTGATACCCTGCCCCAACCGCTGCTCCGTCAAGCTGACGCGTCGCGATTTGCCCGACCACCTGCAGCACGACTGCCCCAAGCGCAAGGTCAAGTGCGAGTTTTGTGGCAGCGAGTTCACCGGTGAAGCCTACGAGGTAAACGCCGACTCCAAACCTGTTTTTAGTTTCATTCTTTCCCTTTTCCAACTCAGCGGGAGCTTGACGTAAACAAACCGGAGTGACACCACATAATTTCCATGCCTATATGAAAGGCGTCTTTGTGAAAAGCAGCAGGAGAGAGTAATGCAGGTGTGTTAGTCTGTTATGAAATAACACGCGTGTTGGCAGAAGGAAAGAAGCTTTGACTGGGTCTTTCATGCTAAATGTGTTTTGCTGAGCGGCATGAAGTTCCTCAGAGTCTCCTCACTAACACCTCTGTCATTTCCTCCCCTCCTCTGTTTACTCTAGCCCACATGCAAATCCTCACATTGGAGACACTGTGTGGTTGGTGTTGTTGCAAGAAAAACATGATTGGAATAATGATTAATATAGAAATTTCCTGTACTGGTCAATTAATTGACTATTTGTTTTAGCTTGGTACTTGAGTTAAAATACTAAGTAAAATAATAAATGATACTCTTGTAAGTACTTTGCTCAGCACATTTTAATATGTTTTCTACAAAAAACATCTTCTAATTTTAGTGAAAATTAATTAATAAGAAAACTTCCTAAAGTGCCTTTCCTTAAAAACTGCAGCATAGTACAACAATAACTTCCAAAATCAATATCACAATAATTGTTTTAACGACAATAAATATAATGATTAGCATTTCCTTTGTCACAGATTGTGTGGATTGATGAGTATATTTTCTGAATAAGTGAAGCGAATATACTTTGTTTATTAAAATGCAGTTTTGAGCTATGAAAACTGCAGTTTCTAAGCTGCATTTGAGTAAACCGTAACACCCACTGTATCTACAGTATATGTGTTGATTTTATAAACCAGCTCTAAACTGTAATCACGTTTCCTCTCTATTCCAGAACCACCAGGGTGTGTGTCCCCAGGAGAGTGTGTACTGTGAGAACAAGTGTGGGGCGAGGATGATGCGGCGTCTGCTGTCCCAACACGGCCTGGCCGAGTGTCCCAAACGCACACAGCCCTGCAAGTACTGCGGCAAGGAGTTTGTGTTTGACACGATCCAGGTCAGTTTTAAAATCCCTGCTCTAATTCTGTTTTATTAGTGAAATCATTTTGTTTGGCATGATCGAGTCTGTCAGTATCATTGTACCTGTCATCCGTCCTGCATGTGGCTCCTAGAGGGTTTCCAGTCCCGGCGGAGCAGGATGTGGCTGTAGGATGCTGCCATTCATGGTGTCTCTGTCCTGTGGCAGCTGGATGTTAGTGTAACCTGCTGTTTTGAAGCACCTGACTCTGTGCACATCTGGCCAGAGGCTGAACAGACAGTGAACCTTCTCCCTTCCCACACATTTTGGTGACGAGATGTAATAACCCAATCTTGGACACAAAGTGTTTTACAATGCGTTCATGATGTGTGTTTTATACCTATACCTAGGATATTATATATAGTATATATATGTATATGTATATATGTACAGTATATCACAAAAGTGAGTACACCCCTCACATTTTAGTAAATCTTTCATTATATCTTTTAATGGGACAACACTGAAGAAATGACACTTTGCTACAATGTAAAGTATTAAGTGTAAAGCTTGTATAACAGTGTAAATGTGCTGTCTCCTCAAATTTTTAAAGGCCAGTTATTTCATGGATCCAGGATACTATGCATCCTGATAAAGTTCCCTTGGCCTTTGGAATTAAAATAGCCCCACATCATCACATACCCTTCACCATAGAGATTGGCATGGTGTACTTTCCATAAAATCATCTCTCTATCATCTCTTTATCAGGATGCATAGTATCCAGGATACTATGCATCCTGATAAAGTTCCCTTGGCCTTTGGAATTAAAATAGCCCCACATCATCACATACCCTTCACCATAGAGATTGGCATGGTTTTATGTCAGTTAGCCTAATAGCTAGTTTGATTTGCATTGAGAGGTGATTTTATGGAAAGTACCCCATGCCAATCTCTAGGTATGATGAAGGGTATGTGATCATTTGGCAAATTTCAAAGGCCAAGGGGAACTCTATCAGGATGCATAGTATCCTGGATCCATGAAATAACCGCCTTTAAAAATAAAAATCTGCCTGCCTCTATGGGAATTTAACATAGGGGTGTACTGACTTTTGTTGGCAGCGTTTTAGACATTAATGGCTGTGTGTTGAGTTATTTTGAGGGGACAGCACATTTACACTGTTATACAAGATATAAACTTAATACTTTACATTGTAGAAAAGTGTCATTTCTTCAGTGTTGTCCCATTAATTTTTTTTAATTTTTTTTTTATTTTTTTTTTTTTTTTTTTTTTTTTTTTTTTTTTTTTTTTTTTTTTTTTTTTTTTTTTTTTTTTTTTTTTTTTTTTTTTTTTTTTTTTTTTTTTTTTTTTTTTTTTTCAACCACAAAATTTTTTTTTTTTTTTTTTTTTTTTTTTTTTTTTTTTGGGGCCCAAAAACCCCCCACCCTCCCTTTTTTCCTCTTTTCCCCGCCCGCCCCCCCTCCCCTTTTGTTGATTTTTCCCCTTCCCCCCCCCCCTGCGTCCCGAAAAAAACCCCCCCCGCCCCCCTCTGCTTTTTTTTCATTAGGAAGGGGAAAGGTTACCTCCCCTTTCTCTGCTTTGCCCGCCCAGAGAATTTGGCCCACCCATGAGAGAGAGAGACATCATGGCTTGCAAACGAGCCAAGTGGCATTTGGTCAAAGCCACACCCCCACCCTCCACCTTGCCCCCCCTCTCTCCTCCTCAATAGCTACAGACACAGAAATGGCACATCCTAAGGAAAGCTCATTGTGGGACTGGCTCTAGTGGCTGTAAGTCTGCACCAAGGCTGAATTTTGGGAAAGAGACTTCAGATACAGTATTAGGGGACCACTAAGGCCTATATAAAAGAGACTTCAGATACAGTATTAGGGGACCACTAAGGTCTATATAAAAGAGACTTCAGATACAGTATTAGGGGACCACTAAGGTCTATATAAAAGAGACTTCAGATACAGTATTAGGGGACCATTAAGGTCTATATAAAAGAGACTTCAGATACAGTATTAGGGGACCATTAAGGTCTATATAAAAGAGACTTCAGATACAGTATTAGGGGACCACTAAGGCCTATATAAAAGAGACTTCAGATACAGTATTAGGGGACCACTAAGGTCTATATAAAAGAGACTTCAGATACAGTATTAGGGGACCATTAAGGTCTATATAAAAGAGACTTCAGATACAGTATTAGGGGACCACTAAGGCCTATATAAAAGAGACTTTAGATACAGTATTAGGGGACCACTAAGGTCTATATAAAAGCATCAGATACAGTATTAGGGGACCACTAAGGCCTATATAAAAGAGACTTCAGATACAGTATTAGGGGACCACTAAGGTCTATATAAAAGAGACTTCAGATACAGTATTAGGGGATCACTAAGGTCTATATAAAAGAGACTTCAGATACAGTATTAGGGGACCACTAAGGCCTATATAAAAGAGACTTCAGATACAGTATTAGGGGACCACTAAGGTCTATATAAAAGAGACTTCAGATACAGTATTAGGGGACCACTAAGGCCTATATAAAAGAGACTTCAGATACAGTATTAGGGGACCACTAAGGTCTATATAAAAGCATCCAAAGAGCACCATGTCATGGGACCTTTAATGATTATTTGATTAAAATAAGATGAAAATATAATGAAAATAATGGCTAGTAATCTTGTGATTATTTTCTCTATTAGTCGACTAATTGGTCCATTTGGTCTTCGTCTACTGCAGCGTTGCAGTACTCGAGTACTCTTTGAGGTGTTATTTTGTGTCTCTGGTGCTTCCACACACATAAACTTGGAAAAAAAAACATCCATGCTGTTTTGAGTGAGATACGGTTTCTGAATGTGTCCTGCCTTCAGTCTCCGGGGGAGCTGTTCAAAATCTGCGTCACTAGCCGAAACGAAGGGGCTAACCGTAGCATGCTAGCTCGTTCTGAATGGCAAAACACTGCTACAACACACACTAGTTCACCATAATCTACAAAAGAACTACTTCCATGTCCCTGTTCTGCAGGTATTCCACGCAAAGTTGGAAGTGCGCCCTCGTTTAGAAGAAGTCTCACGGCTAATCCTGCCTTGTACTAACTGCAGTTGTAGAAAGAAACAGCTAGCGATGTGATCTTACCTAGCTACTGCACATGTGCGCCTCCCAACAAAGATGGTACAGAAGTGTGATGTCTCACTCTGTAGCTAAAACAGAGACCTGAACACAGGGTGAAAAGAGGAGCTGCAGCAATGTGCAGTACAACAAAAATATGCTGTTTTTTGAAAATTAAACCATGTAAACCTATTCTGGTACAACCTCTTAATACAATTATGAATCTGAAATGAGCATTATATGGCCACTTTAATAATAAAGAGGGCTCTGGATTTTATTTCAAGACCGGGCAAGACCACAACTGCAGAGATATCACTCAATTGCCTGTGCATTGTCTGACGCCTATGTGTTAAAACTTGCAAATGCAACCAATAACTTAAAATCTGAATCTAATTTGAAATGTGTTACTGTTTACCCCTCTCCCTGCCCCCTTTACACTCACACCCAAGAAAGTGAATGTGGGAGACAGGAGAAGAAGCTCTGGCTGTCTAACACAAATCTGGTCTTGGTCTTGTCTCGGTCTCGATACACACTGGTCTTTGTGATGACTTGGTTTCGGTTTAGGTGGTCTCGACTACAACACTGGTCTAGTGAGATTTATTTGGTAGATTAGTCATTTTTTATGCTTTTTCATGCTGAATGATTTATTTTCAAGAGACTTCTGCAGATTTAAAGTGGTGTTTTTGCATGATTCTTTGTGGAGAAACTCAGTTTTACAGATCTGTCGTTTTCGACTAATTTATTAGTTGACAAAATCGTATGAGTGTTAGTCATCTAATAATTTCTTTAATAGAGGACAGCCCTACAATCTAAAACCCAAAGATATTCAGTTTACTGTAATTTAAGAACAAGTTAAGCAGCACGAAAAGCAATAACCACGGGGGAAAAAGGACGATTAATCAATTATCAAATTTTTTTTAAAGATTTTTTTTTTTGCCATTTCTTTTTTTGCCATTTCCGTCTTTAATTGATAAAGAGCTGAGACATGAAAGGTGAGAGAGAGGGGGGGGGGAAGACATGCAGGAAACTGTCGCAGGTCAGACTCGAACCCTGCACCTTCTGCATTGAGGAATAAACCTCTATATGTGTGTTCCCGCTATACCAACTGAACTAACCTGGCCACATCAATTATCAAATTACCTGCTGATTTACTTATCTGTCCATTAATTGTTTCAGTGTTTTATAACATTAATTGCCAGATTTGCATGTGTTATTGGAAGCATGGTCCCAATAATTTATTTGGCTTCAGGCTACAAGATCAGTTGTTTTCTATCTTTTCTGTTCTATTTTTGCAGCCTCATTTTTTTAAACCACATGTATTTTTTTCTTTTACTTTCAAGAACATTTTTCCCTGTACAACCATTAAACTGCGACCCCACTGTGCAGAATGTGTTCTTATCACTCATGCTGTCGGTCAGGAGTGTACACATTAACACTGTTCCTGACTCCTCTGCAGAACCACCAGTACCACTGCCCTCGGTTTCCTGTCCAGTGCCCAAACCAGTGCGGCACACCCAACATCGCCCGAGAGGATCTGGCTAACCATGTGAAGGACAACTGCGGCAGCGCGCTCGTTCTCTGCCCCTTCAAAGACGCCGGCTGCAAACACAGGGTAAGACTGACCGCTATCATTTAACTTTAAAAGATGACTTCTTCTTTCTGTTAACACTACTACTACTGTCATTGTTGTTTATAGAGATGGCCCAATACCATTTTGCTTCCCGTTACCGATTCCGATACCTGAACTTGCGTATCGGCCGATACCAGTGTGTCATGTATTTTATTATGTTTACTAACTGTATACTACTATCCCTGTATGGATTTGATATTATTTCTATCTTTGTTGTCGGTCTGGCTCAGGTTAAACTCTTTGTAAGACATAAACAAACACAAACAATGAATGCCACATTTTATTATTCTCCAGTTTGACAGTCAGTTATAATGGAAAAAGAACATAAATAAACTACTTTAACATAGATTTTCTTTAGGTGGTATCGGATCGGTGCATAAACTCCAGTACTTCCCGATAACGATACAATTTTTTTTTCTTGAAATGGTTTGCTTACTGTGTCCAAAGTAATTATTTTTCTCTTTTGGAACATACAGTACTGTGCCTGTAGGGTCTATTTTAATGAGAGCAATACTTCTATATACTGTGCATTTCTGTCTATTTTTGAAACTGACATCAATTTGAGAAAATGTGGACACACTCGAGGAAGAGCGGCAGATGAGCGTCATACCCGCGCCGCTCTGTTAGGAATTACAAAGCATCTGGAAAACTTGATGTATAACATTTACAGATGGAAAGCAAAAATATGTCTCCACAACTGCAGAGTGACCATTACATGTAATAATTAGAGCATTCACATCTTTATCTTGTTCAGGGTATGGCAGACACATCAATAGAAGTTCGTCTGTGGATGTAAATGGATGCAAACAAATACATTATTTAGATAATGTGCTGTGAACTGAACGGATACCAACAGCATCCACATTTTTGCAGTAATATTTATATTGTTTCCATCCCAATTTGCCACAAACATGACACCACTTCTTCAAGTCATAATTCAGTCAAATCTGAAAACGCATCACATCATACGATACACACACACACACACACACACACACACACTGCTACACACACTGCTACACACAAAGCAGCATGACTTCCCATTGTGCCCAAATGCAAACATAAAGGCTATTGACTAAACACTAAGGTTGATCAATGCAGTGGAAGATGAAACTAATGTTGCATAGATGTTATTTTTATCTCATGATCTAATATTGAAGCCTGGCACTGTGTGCAACGTAGGGGTAGTAGTAGTTTAGGAGCTGAAGTTAGGAACTGTCTCAAAAATGCATGCAAAATGGCCAAGAGAGACACTTCAACCCAACTCAACATTCATCTGGACATTCTCCTATTATATACAAACTTCCAGTTTTTAAAGAAAAGTCATGCAAATACAGCTCAATGCAATTCTTAATTGTATTTTCCTGTTATTAAAACCCCTCGTTATATTTCCACTAATCATGTCCACCCGGACCATTAACATTACGTTTTTTTAGACCCAGTTTAGACTAGTTATTTTCTTTTTTGAAGGTGGGGTTCAAATGCAAATCATGCTTTATTGTTTGATTAACTCATGGTGAAAATAAGATTTTATTATTTTAGTTTGTGGGCAGCTAAACTACATATACATACAAGAAGTATAAATGGCCGTAGAAAAAAACAACAACACAAAATTGGGTAATGTAGTTGCTCCAAGTATGTTGTGAAATAAACAGATCCAGATCGTAGCTTTGTGTTACTTTATATAGCTGTGTATGTGTAACCTCTGTATGCTTTTACGCAGCTCCTCACTTACTAACTGTGCAGCAGCTTTTAAATGATTCATCTCTTTGCTTTCTCTCTGGCAGTGCCCCAAACTGGCTATCAGTCGTCACCTGGAAGACACCACTAAGTCTCACCTGACTATGATGTGTAACCTGGTGGGGCGTCAGCGGCAGGAGATCCTGGAGCTGCGGAGAGAGATGGAGGAGCTGTCCGTCAGTCACGACGGCGTTCTCATCTGGAAGCTCAGCGACTACTCCCGCAAACTGCAGGAGGCCAAGCTCCGAAGCAACCACGAGTTCTTCAGCCCACCCTTCTACACTCACCGCTACGGCTACAAGCTGCAGGTGTCTGCCTTCCTGAACGGTAACGGCAGTGGCGAGGGCTCCCACCTCTCCGTCTACATCCGCGTGTTGCCCGGAGAGTACGACAGCCTGCTGGAGTGGCCCTTCTCCTACAAGGTGACTTTCTCCATCATGGACCAGAGCGACCCGTCACTTTCCAAACCCCAGCACATCACGGAGACCTTCAACCCCGACCCCAACTGGAAGAACTTCCAAAAGCCCTCCAGCAGCCGCAACTCGCTGGACGAGAGCACCCTGGGCTTCGGCTACCCCAAGTTCATCTCTCACGAGGAGATTAAGAAGAGAAACTACATCCGAGACAACTGCATCTTCATCAAGGCTTCTATAGAGATTCCACAGAAGATTATGGCTTAAAATACAACCTTTTGTTTTCATAAAGGAGAAAGATAGGTTAAAGACTGGAAGTGACACTTAAACCTTGAAAACTTCTACACACTTACCCTTTAGAAACTTTCTGCCCTTGCAGCCTCTCCACCACAGAGCTTGAAGCGAGTCTGTTTGGCTGTGTGAGCTGACTCGGAGGACCTTGATATATCACAGAGGAGAAAGTGTTTGGTCTGCAGAACCATCACTCTCTGGTGTTTCCTTTTTCAATTTTTTGTTTGTTGTCCTTTTATCACAGTCTACAACAAAAAGCCTTGGAAATCAAACAGTGCCTAGAGAGTTTATCTTAAGTTATATTTTTGTTGTTATTTCCACAGTACAGATGTTAAAGATTATGGAAAAGATATTTGAAAAAAGGGGTGAAGGGCTTCGCTAAGCCTCTGCACTTAGAGTAGAGAGAAAGTTAGAAGCTGGCCAGAGACGTCCCGTTGGGGTGATCTAAAGAAGAGGGAGCTCAGCAGACTCATGCTGGAGCCCAACTGCCTTTTGTTTCCATGCTCATACAGTATACTCCCACTGATCCGTTAACAAACACAGAGCCCTTGGTCAGAGACTTGTGAGGTTTGTGTACACACAAACATCAAATCGATGTTTTCAAGTGAGAAACTTGCATCTCCAATCTTGGTAATTTCCTGTTTTAAAGGAAAAGTGAGAAAATCAATACCACTCTCATATCTGCACATTCAATATAAGGCTACAGCCAGCTGTCGGTTAGCTTAGCTTAGCATAAAGACTGCAAACTTCCTGGAGTCTCAATGGTTGCCTAGCAACTGCTTCCAAGAAATAGCCCTCAGCAAAATGGCAAATTGTAATTTTTAACCGCCTTTTTCTTTGTACGGATTAAAACTGTGTGAGATATAATGTATTAATTAGTGGTCCCTAAAGCTGATTTATAGCTGTACGCAGGGGTGTAGTGCTATTTGTTTAAGTACCGGAGAGCACCTATGGCAAATTGTGGCTCATTTCAAAGGTTATTTAACTGCTGTTCCTACGATGGCAAGTTTACAAAAATATAACTATAAAATGAAAGGATGTTTTGCTGCCTTGTCATCCTCATTAGTTAACAGTTAGTTAGCTAGCTATACACTGAGAAAAAATTATTTCATTCACTGTGCAGCTCAAAGGCTTCTCCCGGCAGCTACTGGCAACTTTTAAGGTGGAATGGTTTTATGTGTGTACTACCATTGAACCGATTGAGGCAGAAGGCGGGTGAATTTCCTGTGCTTGTCCAGCCACTGAGAGACATGGATGTTATGCTACCAAGCAGACTAATCACAGTTGTTGTGGTCTGCACCTATACACTAGCACATGTAAAACTCACCAATTAACCACTTAATATATTGTTTTATATTGTTTAATCCTCTGTCCTTTATCTTTGGACAGGGCCAGGCTAGTTGTTTCCTCCTGTTTCTCATCTTTGTGCTAGGCTAAGCTAACTGGCTGCTACGGAAAGATATGACAGTGGTATAAATCTTTTTATCTAACACAGCAAAAAAGGGAATAAACGTATTTCCCAAAATGTCAAACTATACCTTTAACTAAAATTAAACATGCCTCTCCTACTGCTGAGAAAATCCTACAATTTTTGGGCACTAAAAATGCAACTGTCAAGCTCAACCAAGGCTGTTTTTTGTTTAGTTTTTTTACCCAATAACATCAAAGCTCTGAATCGGTCTCTTGTAGTTAACCACTCCCATCACAGGAACTGTGTAGCTTCAGGAGCATGCCAGTGTACCAAACACACACTTCATAATGACCCTACGAGGCTTTGTGTCTATAGAGTGTTGCAGGGATTGTAGGCCAACCCAAAAAGTTAGCATCGCCCTCGTTCCCTCGACATTTTTTTAAAATAAAAACAAATGAATGTTTATGATACTGATGATAGATTTTGTACATGAACACCATAGTTATGATTTTTTTAGCCTAAATGCAATTGCCAAAAATTAAAAGTATCATGCACCAAAGCTTGACGGCTTCCAACTGATTTCTCGTGTTCGGTGTGATGACGTTTGTAGTCTCAGTCAGCCACTTGTTAGCAACTGCCTTTTTTTAAAGAACCCCTTAACTTCCAGATGAGGGAACTGGAAGTGCAAAAATGCTAATACATTTTGGGTTTTAGGACTCATTCCAACAGCACTCTATTGTGAAGTCCACTGAGGGGAAGGGGAGCACCTTTCGTCGGTCTTCAGATGAGCAGAGCAGACAAAGAGGCCAGTTGTCGGAGTACACGTGCATTTAATAGTGAAGGAAAAGCCATGTGGCCTTTTTATACAGTATGTCTTCGCATGAGAGTTTTAGGGGTGAGCAGGGCAACATAAACACATGCATGCTTCATGTGCTACCACCTGGACCATTTTTGTACTGTAACCTGTATTCTTGAAATCCTCTCCCGTTGATGGCTATTTAGTCTCTTTTTTTGGACCGTTTGAAAGTTGACAAATTGTCAAAAAGTATGTTTTTTTTTTTTGTTTTTTTTTGGGTTTTTTTTTATATACAGAAAATGTGAACGCTGCCGGTAATATAACCTATAAAGACAATGAACACTTGGCTGTGAAGTGAACTATTTTACATAGCCTGGGCATGGCTGGTGAACTCTTTGAAAAGATGGTTAATGACATGGTCTCTGCAAATATGTGGGTGTCTTGGGTCTGACTACACCTTTTGTTGTTACCATGGCCACTGGTGTCTATCTTCAGCTCGGCACACAATGTTGCAACGAGGAGATGTTGGAGGGATGTGCGATACACCTGCCCCCGTCATAGCACCATCACAGGGGTGGAGGACTCTGATGATCCAGTACACTTATGAGTCATGGCGTATGTGAATACTAATGTAAAAATGCAGAAGCACATTCTTTGTTTTTATTATTCTACATGAAAAATTCCTTATTTCTTGTCATAATACCAGCTGATATTTTACAGTGATTTAAAGAAGTGAGAAGATAAAACTTTTTTGTAAGATTCTGTATTTTTTAAAATACTTAGCTGTTTTATACAAACACTTTCGTTGGAGAGTCGGGGTTGACTTTGGGAATTTTCAGACCCTTTTGTCTCTTTGGACATTTGGATAATTTCTTTGTACTTGTGGTTTGAGCCTCACATATTCTGTCTGTATTATTTCCTCTTAAAAGTATTTATTTTAAGGAGCCATCATGTGAGTTTGAACAGATGGCAAAAATGTTTTAATATGTTGATTGAAGAGTGCTTGTCAATTTCTTAATTGAAATAAAATACCATATATTATAGTTGTTTTACCTATTTGTATTTCATACAGTGCAGAATTTGCAGAAAGAAGCCAAATTCATAAAGTCAAACCGCACTGGCACCATATTTGTAAATCTGACTTCAGGAAAGAATCAGAAGAAAATGAAAAACAATTGATCTTACACACCGGCTAAAGAAAGTCCCTGGTACCGGCTAACCGCTACTTTATTTAGTACCACCTCCGTGGAGGTTCCCAGCGAGCTGATGCGATACCAAAAGGTGACGTGAAAACCTGCAGACTACTGATTGGTCGGAGAGAATCATCACTAATCGCTGCGTCATTGTTGCTAGAGACAGACGGGGGGGTGGGGTGGGGTGGGTCCTGAACAACCCCGCCATTTTTAAATAGTTTAACTAGCTGTATTTTTTTTTAGATGCCTCCAGCTTCTTTTGAAACAAAATGTTTCTTGCCGGGAGTAAAAAACAACACACCTTCATCGTTCTGTGTGTGTGTCGCGTTAGATCACGCCAGTTTCCTGCGACATCGCTATGACGACCAGCCACGCTCGCCTCAGGCATGAGGCGGTACTAAATCTGCAATGGAAAAAGGAGGACGGGGCACCGAGGCCGAGCCGAGCCGAGTAGAATAGAGTAGAGCTGCTACTAGCAGTGGGTAAGTGCCATTAGTGGACCTGTACTTTTCCCTACAGACCCTTTGAAGACATAACTTAAAATTGGTTGGACTTTACCTTTAATGAAAAAGAAACCTTGTTAAGGAAAAATGGGGTTGTTAAAGAAAATATTTTATGATTAATTTACCATCTTTATTTACTTGCTCAGCATAATTGGTTTTGGACTGGACTGGCTTTATATTATTTTCCTAAATTAGCTATAGGCTACTGACCACCAAGAAAGTACTAGATGCCTTTAAAACATGAGCTTGGACATAAAACACCATTACTATATATTGATGAAATCTATTATTAATATTAATTCGTAATGATACATATAAAAAACAAAAAACATTGACATGCCTTCCTCACTCACTAATATTCAAAACTAGTTGCATACCAAGGATTTTATTAGCATCAGTACTTCACAGTCCACTTTAATAATCCACTCAGCTTTCTTGTCACATGTGCAAAGTTTGTCCAAAAAAAGGCACTCCTTCTATTTTGGAAATTCTATCTGATGAATCCACATTAGCCAATTGGTTTTATTTCAATTCGATCACATACTCAGTGATCTAGGTCAAAGGTTAAAGCAGTTTCTGTCCTGCTTCTTTTGTAGTGTTTGCTCAAATGCTGCTTGAGATGGAGAGAAGCAAAGGAGCAGAGGAAGTGAGGCAGACACCAGCCCTGCTTTGATGCGATGCCAGGAGTTTGCATTTGCTTGCAGTTTGGATGATGTTCAGTGTAGCAGGATTTAGGGAAGAGGAAAATGAGCTTTTAACGTCAAAGTCATTGAGAGGTCCCTTGTGAGGACAGTCCTGTTTTCCACTTACTGTACAATAGCTGGCCAAAGTCTTCCTAAAACATATAATCTCAACTCTCTCCGTCTACTTTTTTCAGCTTTAAAATGAAAACAACATCTGTTTTAGGAATACAGCATGACTTTTCTTTGCCTCTGTAGGCTACAATGTCTTCCTTTTTGAGGATATTGCCAATATCCTTGAAAAAAAACTGAACTTGTTTTTCATTCAGGATGGCTGTTTTTAAGTTTCCCTTCAGTGAGAGCGAACATTCAGTTCAGGGAGGGGTCCTCTAGCCAGGACAGTCCACTCTGTCTCTCCTCAGACCAATACAGAGAGTGACTCAAGACTCAAAAGCCAGCCTCAAATTTTCCTGCCTTGGGGTGTACAACCAACAGCCCTGTGCTGCTTCAGGGCGATGCAGAATGAAAATAGTAACAGCTAATTACATGTTAGCAAGCTCCATGTTTCCCATGCAATGCGGAGTCACGTGCAGCTCGATGTACAGTGCTGCCCTTTGGCTTTGCTCTCTTTCAAATGACCCACCACTCGCTTGGTAAATGATTTGCAGGTACAGTCATGTTCTTATACACACTGTGCACACATCAGTGTCGTTCCTGCTTGGTGAGCTCAGCTGACCTTTGATCAATGCTGAAAGTCAGATGCCACCTGGGTTAGAGGAAGAGGAGGAGGAGGAGGAGGAGGTGGTGGTGGTGAAGGCAGGGAAAGGCCCAACCCATGAGGCTTTCCTCGCCCATAAAAAAACAACACATCAAAGAGTTGCTGTGGTTTACGAAGTGGTGCCATGCTGTCGTCCCTCATGCTGAAGTTGAACAGTTCCTCATCACAGTGCAGGAACTGAACCAGGGGTGTTGTGGTGTATGGGAGTTGGTGAATCAGTGTTTTACAAAAGTGAAAAAACCCTTCAGGAGTGGGAAACATCTGAGCTGAACAGCAGGAGATCACTCACCACACGGACGAATCATCCGACAAGAAGCTCACTGGTTGAGCATGAAGGCTCGGTCTTGACCTTGTAAACAATAGTTGACAAAAACTTGCATCCACTGAGGCAGACAAATGAAGTTGAAAGCTCTGGGAAAAAAAGCTAGTACTGTGAGTGAACCTTGAGTGAAGACTATTTTGTCAAGCTCTTTGGTGTTTTATTACGGGTAAGGTCTCTGTGGTCTTTGGGTGAAAAAGCCCTCATATTTCAGTATAAATACTTTGTACATTTAGGGCACTAATGAAAGTTTTACTCCGTAGGCCTACTTACTGATATGTAGAGGGGGAGAAGCACAGAACACATTTCCGTTGAGGAGCTATCTAGAAATAAATGTTTTACTTTAATGAATTAGTAATACATTTAATAAATTAGTACTTTTTAATTTAACCAGTACATGTGAACAATAATTCAGCTCTAGATGCTTTAAATATATGATACACCAATTTAATTAAATATTGAAACTGTTACCTTCTGTTGCCCAGTGTTAACACTACTGTAATTATTAAGGTATGGTAGCTTATTCTGTCAGGTGGGAAATATCTATTTTGACTGGCCTACCTCCTCTATAACTGTAGTTTAACATAGTAGTAAATGAAGCTCAGCGTAAGTTCTTACAGGAAGACTTCATATTCCTTTTTTCATCGCTCATAATGTTTAGCTGTTTCATGGTATGTCACTTGTCAGTAGCAAATCAGATCCAGCTGTGTCGTTGTTAGTTAAACCAATCAGAGTCTGCCATTTGTCACGAGCCTATCACAGCATGACATCCTGCTTTAAATCTGCTCTCTCCTCCGCGGTTGGCAGTTGTCGTTTCAGGAATAGCGTGCGTCCCGCCTCCTCCCCTTCTACCACCGGTGGTCTCGCCCACGGCTGTCGATGGTTCCTCTGCTCCTTCTTCACCACCACCAGTGTCTGGACTCCATCGGGGGATATGTTTGGGTTTCATGAACCCTTTATGACATTTGGTTTCGATGGAGTCCAAGCTCCAGAGACTCGTACATTTGTTCATAATTGCAAGGAAGTCTCTCCTGATTGAAATACTGTTAGTACAATTTATTTCCAACTTAAACACAAAGTTGTTACCCACTCATTCCCTAACATGCCAGTCTTTTTCCTTGATACCCTGTAAGTGTTTTATTGATACCAAATACAGTATATACTAGTTACACTGTGGACCTTCTTGCACGATCTCTCTGGGTTGATCCAAAATCTAATCTTCTATTACTCACAGGCAGCTCCACCCATCCCTCCAAGCTGTATTATTATAAATCCACTTACCTGCAGAAGACTGCAAAGGTGTAAAATTATGTCATAGTGAATATCATGACATCAGCTTAGTATGTAACTACCACGTCTCATACATAAATCATTAAAAACATATCTGAAACACTCACCACATACATTTATCTAATTGAATCAGAGGCCTGTTTAGAACTGCTGCAATACATGTTATTTTCTATGTGAGCCTTTGTGTTTTTTGATTGACGAAGAGCCTTGTAGACTAAAGATATTACAGATACTGGAGGCTTGATTTGTTTTAATTCTCCATAAACTTTGAAATTTAATTTGAAGTGTTCCCTAGCACCTTTCTCTTATATCACTGACTGGATGACAAAGAGTTGTATACCACAACTCTTTATGAAAAGGTTGTCTGACCACACTGAGCTCACTGACCTGGCTGGCTTCAGCTGGACTGCACAGAATTAGAAAACACAGCTGGACGATTTATTTTTTGGGAAAAAGACCAACTCTCCTGCATATTGATTTATGCATTTTCTCTGATGTACATCCACCCTGCAAGCTTTTGAAAGCCAGTCGAGTTAGACCAGAGGCAGTGACCTGGGGTCAAAGGTCAGCCAGAGCCAGCGTGGCTACCTGCCAGCTTCATGATGCTGCTGGGCTTGGATCAATCACTGACCTGTATTACTGGAATAACACAGCGGCCCGGGGCAAAGGAACCTGGAGGCTTTCACAGGCTATATGCTCACCCATACACACCAATGAAATCCCTGTTTGATCATGATAAATATGCTACAACTACTGTGTTGATTCTACTAAACAGGACTGCAGGAAAGAGTAAATCCAGCAGGAAAAGTTAAAACCACAAGCATAACAGATGCCATATTATAATTTTATTATTGCGAAACATTGCTAAAAGATACCTCTTATTGTGAGCAAATTAGACTATTTTTTCCCCAAAAATGTTTTAGTCGTATATGTCACTGGTTAGTTAGTGAAGAAGGGGCTCTGATTAATATAACAAGTTACGCAAATAAATGACATGTTTTGAAAATGTAGACGATTTACGTACTATTTTTTTTCATCCATGACATGACTATGCCAAAAAAACTCTGGTTTAGGGTTTGATTCGGTTCAGTGTATGAGAAGGCAAGGTAACGTAACCCCATTTGTTCAGGTCCTATCCCCTGACCAATCGGCTATCCTAACCTTAACCACTCGAGGTCAAATGCCTAACCCCAACCAATCGAGCTGCTTCGTAGGGCGGGCCTTGGCGTGGTCATAGTGGGATTCGTAATTTCGCCGCCAGCTGCTAGACACATGAACACCCAATAAATTAAGGGTATTTGTTTTCTGGAGACGTATTATTTTTGGCCAGTTAAAGTCTGGAATACCGGTGTGGGCGGGGCTGACCTTTGACAGTTGTGTGTCATCATGTGTGCGCTGTGAGCGGCTGTCTCTGTTGTCAAGTGCTTAGAGGAGTACATTTTCCGACTGTGAGGTGAAATAAAAAAATTGGCAGCTACTAAGTTATATAATTAACATGTCAAATATGTGCAAGATATGTAAAGAAACCACGGTTGGAGGAGTAGCCTACTGACACGTCAACATATCAGTCAGCTGTTCTTTCAGAATTGATGTAGGCCAACTTAACGTTACTTGACAGTTTCCCCCAAGATAGATACTCATCCGAATACAAATTCACTAAATTTTTTTTTTGTTCTACAATAAACAGGATTAAAACCAATGGCCAGCATTCATCTGAACAACTTGACTTTACTGGATTACAATGAAATCATCCTCATATTCAACCCTTTCACAAACCATTCATGGTAGATACATCTCTACTTCTTCTATGCTCACCGTGGCCGTTGAATATAACAATTAATACCGTGGTCATTATAATGAATATGATCAAGTCTTGAGATAGTTGTATTGTTTGTTACTCGTTTTCTGCTGTGAGATTGTAAGCTGCTGTTTGTTTAGGTTCTGGTTGCTTTTCCTTTGCTTTGTTGTTCATGTTGTTAGTGTAGGTCTGTACATCTCAGCTGTCAGTTTTTACTTTATCACAGATCGATGTGCCTGCCATGTCAAGCCCATGCTCATAGGCTAGTATTGATAAATAAAAGAAATATTTGAGTTTCTTTTGTTGTTTTTTGGTATCACCTCTGTAGATTTGTCATAGCAGGATAATGATGGAAAATATAGACTTAAACAAAAGAAAATTCATTTTTCACAGGCCGGCCCAAATGTTTTCTCAGACACCACTGCTGTGCACTATTGTGTGTTCTCATATGCATGCTTTTATGATGCTGCATGACCTCATACATTTGTATTATATTTGAGTTTTTCACTGCCCTACCTCCACTGGAAACCTCAACCCCAGCTAATTTTCCTTTCTTCTCACTTGTTCAGTAAGAAACTACTAAAGGAAGATGTATTGCAAAGATGGCATGAAAAGGGCCTGCGAAATCTTTTCAGACTTTACTCTGCTCATCATGGATATTTGAATCAACACCACACAAAAACAGCCAGTATTTGACACCTCTGTGAGGATTCTCCAACAGCTCTGATGTAAACATCCAGAGAGGTGTGAGAGTCCATCAACCTCTGTTTGTTTACTGCAAGAGAAAAGAGTGTTTAGATCGTGGTTTCTTAAATATGTTGCTTCCTGATATGTCCTTGTGATTCAAAATAATTATGACTATGATAAATCTGACCGCGTGAACAAAGTTAGTGAATGTACGTGCCTTTGATTTTGAAGAAAGAGCACAGCACTGTGGCACTAAAGAAATTAAGATTTCATTAAGAGAACATTTTTGTAGAAAAAAGAAACTGTAATAGAAAATTAAAAACATTTGCAAACTGACGTAGCCTAAGGGCCAAAATAGCAAAACTATTCTGCAGAGGCAGTTATCTGCTGCTACAAAAACACTTAGATTGAATTATTACTTTTTGCATATTTTAATTTGCCTGATATTTTAGTCCATGAGGTCTATCTTTAATATTTCTCCCTGACTGCTTTGTGTAATATAACAAACTATTACAGTGAACAAAGCAAAGCTAAAAATGTTCCTCCATGCAGTGTGTGAATTTCTTTTTTTTCTTAAAGCTATTTTCTCTGTGGAGATCTGAGAATAAAAGTCACTCCTGGGGTTTGGCATTTTAATAAGCACCTTCTCAGATAAAACAATGCATGTTTAACTTTCATGGTCATGTGTGCAGTGTGTACGTGGTTTGAGTTGGTGAACCTGAAAGAGCCTTTCAGTGACCATTGCTTACATGAGTCGGCATTCATGATGACAAATGATCCCAGCAGCGTGTGAACCTCTGGAGGCTTCCTGGTCATCCACATCAAAACCTCTGTTGAAGAACTTCACTCTGACTTTACTGGGTGTCCCTGTGGCATGCTATCCTCTACTTTATTTTCCAAATTCCACTCCCAGGCAGATCTTCAATTTTAATTTAGTCATATCCCAAGTGAAAAGGACACACTTCTGTTTATAACTCCACTAGGCCAATGTTAATACTCATTTGGTGACTTTTAAGTTATCATTGTCACAGATGAAGTTGTGTTTCTTATTAGACTGTCTGCAGTTTAAAGTTATGGCCAACAGTGAGTTTAACTCACTCAAGACAGGATTGATAGGGAAATAGTACAATTTCCCCAGAAAATCAACTAAAATGCTCATCAACCAGAATTAAATTAGCCTAATCTTGGATTGAACCGTTGCCACCCCAGAATCCTCTCACTGCTAAACACAGTGTTGTGTTGTGCTTGTGGAATCAAATCTCTTTGGCCTGAAGTCCTGCAGATAATCTTAACTCCAGCCTTTAGCCCCTAAGTAATGGCTTTCTGTGGCCCCAACCATGCAACCCATAATCTGGTCGTATGGTAAAAGGCCACATGGCAGATACATGAGCAGAGCAAAAGGCTTAAGATATTTCAGTCCAGACTAAAAAAAGACATGTTGGTTTATTTCTATCACCCATTTTCTGGAGTGTATATAGTTTTGTAAAATAATTAGCAGGTATTGGCTAGCTTAAAGTGACGTATAAAGTTATTTTGGAACACACAAGGAAGCTGTTGTCTTACACATTGATTCATCCTAAACCTCTTAACCCCACAGATGAGGCATTCATCTGATTAGGCCATTAAACACATGTACAGTAATGCCAATATCACATACTGTTCCTATGGTTGAGTGTGATTGAACTTGAGTCACTTCATTTTGATGATATTCTGGCAAAACAGCAAATTAATTTTACACTTTATCAATAAATTAGAAGCTCTTATTTATTAATATATTATTAACAATCAACAAAAGTGAAGGAAAAATCTATAGAATTTATATTTTAGATTGGCACATAACGACTGCAAGTCCTCAGAACTAAAACAATTCCAAACAATTCGCTCACTCTGACATCACTCCATTTGTTCATTTAAAGGTCCTGAGCATGTGGGTGTACTTCTGTAATGTGTGTTCTAACAGAGTGAAAAAATTGTAAAAAAACAAAATATGTAATATTCCCTCTCCGGATCAATAAATTATTATTATTATTTTATCATAAACATAGCCATACTGAGAAATACAGAGCGAGTTTTGTGGAGCTGATATGTTTAATTAGCGTTTTATCATTTGGCAATGGCTTTATTGTTGAATAATATAAAATAGTCGTGCACTATAGCTTTAAAATACCTTATTATTTGGAAGTAATTATAGCAATAATATTGTGTGGCAAACTTCTAAAATGAATCTGTTCTTAAACTGTTTTATCACACAACAATAACGTAACAGTACCAGAAACTAATGCAACTTGATATCATGGATGACCTAAATATCGCCATAACGCATCTTCCACTGGTTTTTGTACATCGCAATAGAAACGTTGTAAAAATATAGACATTTTTTTATCGTTTTAATGATATATATCGTCATATCGCCCAGCCCAACTGGGCATGTGGAAAGGTTGTATATACTACCAACAGTATAATTCAGTGTTGTGCTCATGGAGTAATGCCCTGCTGTACGATGTCACACTCCTGTCAAGCCCAGTTTAATCCTATTACAACCACTTTCATCATCACCAAGATATCTAGATTAAATTCCCTGTGTCAACAGTGATTATACTGGGTGGGCAATGGGATTGCTGAAGCATCCAGATGGGCAGAAGCCACTGGAAGTGATCAGTAATAGTATAAGCATATATTATGTAGTTCACCACTGGCTTGGGATGCTGCATAAGCCTTTGCCCTTTCTGCTACACATGCCGCTCAATTATCCATTTGAAGAAGTAAAATCAAATCCATGTGAGTCATCAGTTACATTTCAAGACTATAAAAATACTTTTTTTTATACTTTTCATGGGAAAAAAGAGGAAATCAGAAATCCGGCGAAAAGAGAGAAAATCTTGACCAGATGGTGTGGCCAAGATTATCCTCTAAACATGGCTTCCCAGTCTCTCTGAGCCTCTAAAGGCAACACTGTCTTTTCAAAGAAGTAGAGGAGTAAACACATTCAGCTGTGTGTCAAGCAGGTCTCTCCACTGGGGGTCTGCATGTTTAGTATCTCTGTGTGTTTGCTGTAACGCGGTCAGGGAAGGGTTACTCAAATAAGTGTGGTCTGTCTTTTGACCCAGCTGCATTGAAACACACAGCACCATCACTTGTCTTGAGCTGTATTCCCACATCTGCGCTGTGGCTCAAATACCACTGCTTCCCCCCCACGAGCTGCTGCTGCTGCTATAGGCAGAGGACGCTGCCCATGCACAAGCTCGCAGATTGTCTCGTGTCTTACTCATTTGGAGACACCACCCTCAACCCCTGACATAACCTCACCTCCTTCTGTGGAATATTAGCTCTGGTTTATTGGGGAAATGGTTTTCCAGAAAGCAGGATATAGTATGTTAAAACACACAATCCCCCTCGTCTGCTCGGCCAGGGTCTAACTCACCCTGAGCTGCAGGAACAGCCAGCTTCACTTCACCGTGGGGTGGTATTTTGACCATCTGACGGAGACAGAGAGATCGGTGTGAGGAGTGTCAGTAAGCAGAGGTAGAGTGGAGCAGTTGCCACGGTGAACTTGTTCTGTTCCACCAAGCCGGCCTCTGATTGGCCGCAGCCACGGCTGAGGGAAGGAAATTCTGCCAATTGGAAACAATTGATGTTTTGTTGCCGGGCCAAGCTGTCCTGACACAAAGCTGACATTTATTGGCAACAAGGTTGCTTCTCAGGTTTGAAAAGGTGACACTTAAAAAAAAAAAAAAGGTCATTTGTGCTGCTGTTTGAATCGACAGGTGAATTTTTTCCTGAATAAAGTGACCAATAGCAGTGGTGCAAGAACTATTCTGATCTTTTATTTAAGTACAAGTATCAATACTACACTTACTCCACACTTAAATTAACAAATTAACAGTATATAAAGTAGGCTAGTTTAAATCAGCTCCTTCCCAAACAGCTACAACATTAAACTGTTGCTTACATGGTCATGGAAAGGGTAAAAATATTACAACAATATATTTATGTATAATAATATAACTCTTTAAGGGGCCATAATGCTGCATAACAATTACTTTTACTTTTACTATTTATTACTTTTGATTAGTGCTGTCTGGCCACATTTTTATCTATTCTAGTCACATTATTTTTCCTCATTTTAATGCTCTTATCAATATGATACAACAATACTTTTAAAATGGTGCCTGATACGAAATATATTTATATATATATATATATATATATATATATATTAAAAAAGGAGCACCTTGTTCAATTGTATTTGTCTGTTCTGTATGTTCAAAAATATAAAACAATAAAAAGTTGAGCACAAAACAGCGAAAACAACCACTGAATGGGAAAAGCGTATTTTACAATAACTTTGAATGCACCAAGAGGCGAGGCTGAGTCTGTGTTTTTCAGACAACGGCAGCTACAGTCTGGTGTTACAACCTGTTGTTTCGGAATACTCAAATAAACAGTGATTCATGGCCTACTGACCGAAAAGAAAAAACAAAGTCATGTCCTGGTAGCTGGTGTGATAAATGTGATAGTGTAGTGGACGGTGAAGTGGACTCTTAAGTTTTTATTTTTGCTGAGGGAGGTACGAATCCAGCGCGACACGGATTATCCTAAATACTTTTAAAACACATTTTCCCCGCTGTACAATGTTATAGTAATGTAGGGCTCATATTTTCAGTTCAGTATAGTTTTGATTTGAGTTGCGACATGCAAAGGCCAGTAAAATGTTTATGAATATGTAGCGAATCTGTTGACGTGGGTAGGTTGATAGGTTTACACGGCATCTGGACAGGCTCGGAAACCAGTAGGTGGAAAAACCAGAAGGCACATAACACCGGCTCGCAAGCCCAAACCAGTGTGTGCGGCGTGCCTGTTGTTTTGTTTCCGGTCTAGCTAGATCCAGTGGGGTGTTGTAGTTTTTCTAATGTTACTAGTTGTTGCAACAGCATGTGAAAAAAACTACAAAGTTTGCTAGGCCAAAAAGAACGCTAATCTCGCGATAAAAAATGTATGCCGTTAAAATGGGTTTGCGTTAACGCGGTTAATAACGCTTAACTGACAGCACTACTTTTGATACTTAAAGTATATTTTACAAGATCAAGTAAGAATTGACTGCACGTTTTGTTTGTACATTGTGGTATTACTTCCACTTCATTAAAGTACTTTTTATGATATAAATATATTCCGTTTAGATGTTCAGTAGTGCAAAGTAGATAGAAATACAGAAATAAAGCACAAGTGACTCACAGTTTATCTTAAAGGGATACTTCACCGATTTAGCATTAAGCTTTGTATCACTAGAACAGGGCTTGGCAGCCTTTTTGATATGAAGTGCCCTTTTCAAAAAAATTGTTTATTAGTGTGCCATGTCAACATTAAGTTTAATTATGACATCACATCAAAATGTAATATCCAGGGAATCTGTAATTTTATTCCATAGCAACATTTGATAACATTTATTTCTCATAATCAGGACCTTGTAATTATTATTATTGTATATTATTATTATTATGATTATGGAAACATGGTTTTAGTATGCAGCGTCCTGATTGGTGGAAAATGGGCTGACAAAAATATCACTGTCAAAGAGCCTGAAGCGAAAAGCCCAGCTTTAATGATGAATGGATTGATAAGCAGGTCCTGTATGCCTCATTTTCAATGAAACAATGCTGTGGCAAAATAATAATAACACAACCAGCATCATTATCAAGAATGAACATAAAGGCTGCGTCATTCACGTGCATATTAAGTAGCCACATGTATTTGTTTTGGTCTTACAATGCATCCATATTTACTGCCCCAGCGGAGAGGATGGTTTCTTCAGCCAGCTTAAGTTTATAAGAATTTGTCCAAATTTCAAGATTCCCTGCAAACTAAGATAAACAGTTAGACTACAAACCGACAGCTTTTGTTTTAGCTTGTTTTGTAAAAATTCTCTATTTGTGTCATGTTTCGTCCCTGTGACTAGCTGCTGGAGACCTACCTAACCCCGGGGTTAAGAGGACAATGTTCGTGGTGCAACAACGGTTCTGGTGGCCTGGCATGGGCGTGGAGGCGTGTCCTGTGAGTGCACAGAATAAATCTTCTCACCAACCTCCAGCCGGATTGCTGCACCCCCTACCTCTACCTTCTTGTCCCTGGTCCGATATTTCTCTGGACTTCGTCACAGGTTTGCCTCCTTCGAATGGGAACACAACTATACTCACCATAGTTGATAGATTTTCTAAAATGGTTCACTTTGTGCCCCTGCCTAAGTTATCTTCCGCCAAGGAGCTGGCGTGTGTACGGGTACCAACCACCCCTTTCTGCGGCTCTGGAACGAGAAGTGGGAGTGCCATCCGCTCAGGCGTTGGTTCGCCGTTGTCAGCGGACATGGACCAGGGCACGACAAGTTCTGCTGCACAAGTCTTGCCAGTACAACAAGTCTGCAGATCGCCGGAGGTCCACGGCTCCTACCTACACGGAGGGGCAGAAGGTTTGGCTGTCGACCAGGGATCTTCCTCTCCGCGTCGAAAGCCGTAAGTTGGCGCCCCGTTTTGTTGGTCCGTTCCCTGTCAGGAATGTTATTAAAGGGGTGATAGAATGATTATATAGGGTATTTCACACTGTTCCTTATGGTCTCCTAATGGGGTATGTAACATTAGTTGGGCTGAAAATGGCCTGGTTGATATTTTATTGGCCCTTATGCATCCCTGTGTTTTGGCCCTATTTGTACCAAGAGCTTTTCTTCCAAATATGGTATGGTCATGAATATTTAGATGAGCTGCGCGCTGCTTGGTTGAGCCTTATCCCCGTACACACACGTAGAGACGCGCGCTGATTGGTTGAGCGAATCGCAATACACATGCATTAGAGACGCGTGCTGATTGGTTGAGCGAATCCCCAATACACAATACATTCTATCACACACATTAGAGACGCGACAGAATCTCATATTCCAGACACTGCAATGTTTCGTTACCAAATTCACTTCTGAGACTTTTTTATGCGAGAAATCAACTATATAAAGCTCAAATATGGGCCGTTTTACGAAAATGGATGGCTAATTGCAAATTTGGTAAAACTGTGTGTCGGAGTTGAGCGGCCGGTGCTGCCTGTGATGCAGCCTGACTTCCTCCACAGACCCCGGCCTGCTGTGAGCTCGATTGAGCTCCGGCACGGCTGGCAGCCCACAGCACCTCATACCCGCGCAAAGTCACCGCTTGGGCTAATGGACTAGCTACCAAACGCCGCTGCCCTGACAGAGGGCCTGCAACTCCCCTCTTCCTGCTAGCTAAATGGCCCATGTGTGAGAGTGAGAGCGCGGTCAGCGAGCTTGTTACACCAGCAATCTCTTACCACATGTTACACACATGTCACGCCACTTATACAACATCTAACTAAATGTCTTATAAAGCTAACAACAACAAACGGTGTCTTTGCGCGGGTATGGAGTGCTGTGGGTTGCCAGCCTAACGGAGCTTAATCGAGCTCACAGCAGGCCGGAGTCTGTGAAGGAAGGCAGGCCGGGCGGCGAGGCAACAACCCAGGCAGCACTGGCCGCTGAACTCCGACACAGTCGGACAAAATTTGCAATTAGACATAAATTTTCGTAAAACGGCCCATATTTGACCTCTTCATAGTTGATTTCTCGCATAAAAAAGTCTCAGAAGTGAATTTAATGGTAAAATAGCAGATGAACAATGTATACAATTTCTGAGATCTGCACGACCTAGATTCAGAAGACTAACTGATCTCAGGTCAGTGGAGTAGCCTATGCAAATGTTGGGGCGTGACAAACGCAGAGACTAGAGCCAAATGAGGAGGAGCCGCAATAGTTGACGTCAACTATGGGGCTCGTTGAGATTTGCCCGTTTTCAGAGGCAGTTTCAAATAGTGAGATTTGCAGAGGAAAGCGGTGTCAATGGGATTTAGAGGTTCTATGTACAGTACAGGCCAAAAGTTTGGAGACACCTTCTCATTCAATGTGTTTCCTTTATTTTCATGACTATTTACATTGTAGATTCTCACTGAACGCATCAAAACTATGAATGAACACATATGGAATTATGTACTTAAGAAAAAAGTGTGAAATAACTGAAAACATGTCTTATATTTTAGATTCTTCAAAGTAGCCACCCTTTGCTTTTTTTGATAACTCTGCAAACCCTTGGTGTTCTCTCAATGAGCTTCATGAGGTAGTCATCTGAAATGGTTTTCACTTCACAGGTGTGCTTTGTCAGGGTTAATTAGTGGAATTTTTTCCCTTATTAATAAAAAAAAGCAAAGGGTGGCTACTTTGAAGAATCTAAAATATAAGACATGTTTTCAGTTATTTCACACTTTTTTCTTAAGTACATAATTCCATATGTGTTCATTCATAGTTTTGATGCCTTCAGTGAGAATCTACAATGTAAATAGTCATGAAAACAAATTAAAAAAACGCATTGAATGAGAAGGTGTGTCCAAACTTTTGGCCTGTACTGTATGTCCTAGTTACCCACTAAACTGTCATTATTCAACTATGACAAGGTAAAATCAGTTTTGCATTCTATCACCCCTTTAATCCTGTTGCTGTGAGACTAAAACTTCCCAGGACCATGAGGGTGCACCCCACTTTTTATGTCAGTCGGGTGAAACCTGTACGGGAGAGTCAGCTGGTGCCCGAGACTCCCACTCCGCCTCCTCTGCGCATCATCGATGGGGGCCCCGTCTACACTGTCAGGAAACTTTAGGCCGTCAGGAGACGGGGACGGGGTCGTCAATATCTGGTGGACTGGGAGGGGTACGAGCCCGAGGAGAGGTCTTGGGTTTCCGCCAGCAATAACCTGGATCCTGAACTCATTCAAGACTGCCACCGGTTGCATCCTGGAGATCCGGGGCCGTCTGGTGTCGGCCTTTAAGGGTGGGGTACTGTCATGTTTCGTCCCTGTGTCTAGTTGTTGTTGTTTGAGTTTGTGTTACATTTTCTGTTTTGTTTTCCACTTTCTGTTTTATCTTGTAAGTTTTTTCTCTTCCTGTTGTGGTCTTGTTTTACGTCCTGCTAGTATTTTTCCGCTTGTGTGATTACCTGTCCCCGCCCTAATGTGTTGCACCTGTGTCTAATTTAGTTGTGTATATAAGTTCTGTCTTCCCCTCTCCCCAGTGTGAGATCGTTTGTTTCCTTTGTGTGCAGCTTTTGAGTGGTTTCCTGTATTGCCTGTTTTTGGGTTCCCTGGATTTTGGACCTTTGCCTGTTTTCTGGATTTTTCCCTTGCCTGTCGTTATTTGGACACTGCTGCTGAGTTTATTTAACTGCTAAATAAACTGTTGTATTTTACACCTTGAGTCTTGCCTCGTGGGTCCATTTTCTGTGTGCTTGAGAATTTGCAGAGTAGAGCTGTGTTTGCGTAAAACAGCGCAGTGGACAAGAGTGTACTGAGCAGACAGAGCAGATTGAAATATCGCCTCCTACATGTTTATGCCGGTCTACACAGGTGAGTGAATTGATAAGTATTGACTTTTAACTCACGAAGGTTTTAATGTAGCCTACTTACAGTAACGAGACTAGCGTTAGTTCATCTGCCCCAGCGGCCGTTGGTAATCCTCTTTGTATTGTTCCCAGTCAGAGATATCCCGCGTGCCCATGGTGGCACGTGTGCCTAAGGTTGCCGACCCCTGCACTAGAAACACGGTAGTATTTTTGAATGACTGTGCTTCCCTCCCTCATGTCCCCCTGAGACCAGAGATCTCTGGTTTGTGGGTCTGGAAAAAATCTTACGATTTTCTTTGTGTCATCGGAAGACTTTTGACCAGAGACAATGGACTACAGTCAGTAGTAGGAGCTACTTCCACATGTAAGTAAGTCTCTATCTCAGCAGAAAACTTTTACAACAATTATGTGCATTCAAACTATCGCACATGTGTACCACTGGGATACATTGGTACAGATCGGAGAATATGCAGGACACTTTATTACAGACCGAATACTCAACACACTACGCGAGCTTCGCCTGCCTGCTACGGAGACCAGCGGTGTTGCTTGATGCCTCTGGCCCATAAAGGGACATCATCAGCGGGGAATGTTGAACGAGTGTGCCGGTGGAAAGCTAACACTAGCCGGCCACCTGTCCCATCAATCCTGCTTGCAAGTGTCTGCTCATTAGACAACAAACTGGACTACATCCAACTTCAACCAAACTCCCAACGCCAGTTCAGACTCTGCTGTGTTTTTGTTGTTGTGGAAACATGGCTGAACAACAGTGTACCGGACTATCCAGCTACCAGGCCTGCTGCTCTGTTGCCGGGTAACACTAGTGGAGGTGGGCTGTGTTAACATGAACTGCCTGGTGCAGAAATGGGGTGCTTGCATCCAACTGTTTGTGACTGTTGAATACCGACCATTCTACATTCCACGCAAATGTACGGCTGTGTTTATACTTGGTGTTTACAGCCCACCAAACGCTAATGCTAGTGGGTGTTAGCTGAAATTTACGGAGCATATCATGTGGGTGCACTAAATGGAGCCTGTTTCGTATGTCGTTTTTATGTCGTTTTTTATATATTTTAAATGTGTAACACCACTTGAGCCACGGTGAAATGTAGTTTTGTGTATATGGTTGAAATGACATTAAAACACACTTGAGTTGAGTTGACTGTCTCACTGTTTGTCTGTAAACGGTAGGCGTGGCTTGGGAGTAGACTCTAATGCCGCATTCTATTTACCTCGCAACTCGTTTTTTAGGAGATCAAAGTTGGAAACGCCCCCTGACCTCGTATTTACAAGCTCGGAACTCGTACAACCTTGCAGTACCGAGTTCAAAATCCAACATGGCTGCCCCCTGTATCAACAGTTGTGAAAGCTGCAGTAACATGAAGTTATAAGCACTTCTGTCTCATTTGTGTCACTAAAGTCGTTCACACAGGCATGTCCAACTTCTATCTGTGGACATGTTGTTACGCGGTTTGCATGCACAAAAACAGCGTAATGCGTTGTTATCAACTGGTTGCTAACAATAGCTAACCGGGCTAGAGCTAATGAAAACAATGAAAATCCGACTTTTAAATAGAACGCATTCAACTCGGGTATGACGTCATTCCCAGTTGCGGCTTCCGAGTTCTGAGGTAACCAAGTGCATTCTGGGATTTGGTGTCTTTCATCCACATGAGCCAAAAACACATTTTCTGGCTTTTCTCTGCCTAGAAGCCACCATTTTCTAAAAAGTTTCACATTTCTACTACATAAGTGACCCAATTTAAAGATATATTCATCTTTACAATATATAGAAATATCCCTTTAAGCACAGTATACATGAGTACATTTTCTCTTTCCACCCATACACACTGTACATATGGTTTCAGACTTCTTCCAGTATCTGTTAATGGTTGTTTGAAAGTAAAAAAGCGGTACATTTTCTTTTACATCTCTGGCAAACAGACTCTGTACCAGAGGTAAGGCCTAATGTTTTGTATCAATATTCTTACACTAGTGTGTTAGACTGTGTCAAAGGCAGGAAGGAAGTGATAGAAACTGTTGGTGAAATAGGTTTGTAGTTGAACCAGCAGCCACTGTCTCTAGTAACAAATATAACTGTACCCATTCTTAAACAAGCCAGCAGCTGAACTGTTCACATTATTAAATATACAGAAACCTGACTATTGATTACTGAGGGCTGACAGCCAAATAATGAGTTCATATGGCATACAGTTTGTAGCATCAAAACCCTTGAGATGAGCAGTCAATGATTTTATGAAGTATGAATAGTGTTATAAAATGTACACTGTTGCAGGTTTAGTAAGATGCTGATCTCATCTATTCTTTAAAAAAAATGACTACCTTCAAATTCAGCTGCATATGTCAAACAAAACTACATACTATTACATTTCAGGCTTGCAGTATGTAAGATTCGGGAATTATTTACATACTTTATTAAATCTGAGCAGTTAATACAAACAGATCCTCCCTGCTTTTAATAAAATCTCATCCCTCTATGATTTCAGGCAGTTTGAAGCTCTGGGACATGAACTTTGTGAACTTACTGCAAAAAGATGAAAAACAATGAGCTCAGCGTGCTCCATGGAGGTTTCTGTCTCTTCAAAGTATTCTTCCTTTTTATTACCCCCTTTATAACTTGGGAGTGAGCAAGAAAACTTATTTAGCAAAGACTTTTATTTCCTTTTTGCAAACGTGTAAAAAAGTCGATATGGATGTTAAATTAAATTACACTTCTGTTCTCATTTCCTACATCATGTTACATATTCAAGAAGGAAAATTACAGTCACCTCAAAAACATCAAATAATATGTGAATCTTCTTGTTTAACTCATCATTTATCATTTTTGCTGACATAAAAATATTTCTTCATCTGTTACTTAAAAGGAATCTTGTGTTATTTGGATGACTATGTCTGTGGAAAATCAGGCATGCGGCAATGCAAGGCGGCAGCTTGTCCTAATGTTGTTCATTAGTTGTGCATCTCAAACAGCCAGACACTGATTGTCAGTTGCACGTGAGTAATTGATTCAGGCTGGCATGCTTAAACAATTGGCTCTAATTGCATTACTCTTTTGGACCATGACAACTATTGTAGGCTGAAATTTGCCCCTTCAGCACTGCTAATTATATATGTAAATCAGCAATATTTGGCCCCTAACAAGAGGCAAGAGTTAATGCGATAAAAGGAATTTGTCCACTGCGATTGATTTACAACAGGACTGGCAGGCATCCACTGCTGGAGGTTGAAGCAGACAACAGGGATCTGTTCAACTTTGTTTCATCACTGTACACATCACTGTATCTATTAGAAGAGATTATTTCATTGGCTTTGTTTTGGTATGGAAATTAGAAGGGTGGGGAAAGGGTTCAGAAGAGGGAGGGTATTGTAATTTTTTGGGGGGTTAAAGTCTGATTGAAATTGTTTTTCTAATCAGGGGCAATGTGTTATCCAGGCTGGCTCATAAAACACACACACACACAAGCGGGGGAGCGGAGTTTGTGTCCCGTTGAAAACACAAGACTTTCACCCAGGAAACCTAAACTTAGTGCCTAAACTTAACTGTCGTCACCGCATGATGGTAACTTTCTTTCAGCTATACTCAACTGCATGGAATGCTGAAAGCATTGACCATCACCTCGCGATGCTCTGTACCCGGCTCACAGCAACCTTTTGTCGGCTAAACTCAACTACATCGGCCGCTGAAAGGAGCACCACCTCGCGGTGCACTGTGCCCGTCTACCAGCCACTTTTTTTTTGGCTAAACTCAACTTCATCGGGTTCTGAAATGACTGCCACCTCACAGTGACCGGTATGCGGCTCCCAGTAACCTTTTCTCGGCTAAATGCAACTGTAAAGACCGCCCGTTATAAACTTAAATGTCATGTGACCGGTCATCACGTGACCAGCAGCCGGTGGTCGCCTATTTCGTAGGATATTATACTAAACTCATGAGAATGCAGTTGAGTAACTAAGTAATCTATTTTACATAGTGTCAGAAATATGCGAGGCAATTAGACCCCATCATGATTTATGATTATTTTTACGGGGGTAGTTACTAAATAAGGAATACAGGAATATCCCCTTCATTGAGTCTAGACACTGGTGGTGGTGACAGAGTGAATGGGCGGAGTAGGCTTGTGCCGATTGGCGATCTGATCGTATATCAACAATTGAAGGCATGATTGCTGATCGGTTTTCCCTACACCGATATTAGGCTGTTTTTTTACTTACTTACTATCAGAACTAAGAAATAATCTCTCTGTGCCCTACTGTTCATTCAGAGATGTTTCTGGTGGGGCGGCAAGTCCACCTGCTGAGTTCCATTAATTAGCACAAGGGAATTTTTAATGCTGTGCTGTCTCTTTTCCATGGATCTGACACCTGATGGGTAATGCTTCCTTCACCCAGCCTCCCTGGCTTCTAGGCTGCTGCCAGGGGACGGCTAGTCTTGCTTTGCCAGAACTTCCTCCACAGCGCTGCGGAGGGCGAGTCCACACAGCATTCTGGGATGGGAGAAAAACGTGCTTTGGTTTATTGGTATTTCTTTAAACTAGGGCCGTCAGCATTAACACGTTCATCACGATGAGATTAAAGACAGAGCATAACGCGTTATGATTGTGTTCATCACATTAATAGCGTGCACCAAAGATTCTTTATTTTACACCGTCACTGGTGCTGTTACCAAATAATCTTTGCTATGAAGAATCGCTATGCTCTAGAATCTTTGGCTGCTACTATTTTGACCCTTTGAGGCACCTTTACTTCCTACCTCCTGCTGCAGCCATGGAGAGGAACAACACAGTTTTGAATGCCATGTTTTACTTTAAAAAACTCCCAGACGGCTCCGTCGACAAGTCAAAAGCAATGTGGACCTTGTGTGAAATGGAATTAAAATATCACCGAAGCACTTCAAGTTTAAGCTACCATCTACGAGCTAAGCATGCAGCTAATTCAGCTAATCAGGTTGATGCTAGCGGACTCAGGCAAAGCACTATGTTGGAGAGTGCAAGTCGCCACAGACCTGTGGAGGAAACCAAATCGAAAAAATTAACTGAAGCGCTTGCGAAATGGGTGGTAACTAACTGCAGACCATCTTGTCCATGCACTTTTGCTGTATAATTTATTTTTACATTTTTAAAAAGCAAGCTTAAGGCAAGCTATATTTCTGAAGACATTGATTGTGTTACCTCAGTCTTCTTTTGATTTGAAATAATAAAATAAATCTAAAAGTCAATTTCATAAAGTAACTTTCTGTGCATTAATTTAATTCCCTATCAAGATACACTGGTAAGAATTGGTTTACATTGTTAATACAGACTTAAAAACAGTTATGTATGTAACATGATTGAATTTTAATCATGTGATAAAACGTGCGATTAATCGCGATCAACTATTGAAATTCAGCGATTACGAAAAAAATTTAATCGTTTGACAGCCCTACATTTAACCAATCACAATCGTCTTTGTCACATCCAGTTCCGCTTTTATTGTGTTTTCTGTTTGTTTCTTGGACTTCCTGTTTTATTTTGACATTTACTGTTTTGTCTTCATTCACTTCACTCGTCTTCCTGCCTTTGTTTGTTTCCCGTTATGTGATTACCTGTCTCCGCCCTAATGTGATTCACCTGTGTGGAGTTGTCTTCCCATCCCCCGTGTATATATTACCCCCTTGTTTCACTTGTTCCCTGCCGGATTGTTGTTGCTGCTCGTGTGTCTCACTCTCCAGTGGTTCCTAGTGTTTGTTTCCAGTGTTTCCTGAATTATTGCCTGTATTTTTGACCCCGTCTTTTGTACCATTGCCTGGACTTTTTATTCTTTAATAAACATACTCACCTTTTACTCTGTGTTGAGTTGAGCATTTTACATTACATTACATGTCATTTAGCTGACGCTTTTATCCAAATTACATTTGCCATATATGTCAGAGGTCGCACGCCTCTGGAGCAACAAGCGTCTTGCTCAGGGACACATTGGTTGATGTATCGCAGTGAGAATCGAACCCGGATCTCCCGCACCAAAGGCACATGTCATATAAACTGCGCCATCACCACCCCATTTGAGTCCGACATTGTAGCGTGACAGTCTTGGGTGGTGCTAAGCGTCGTACGGAGCAATGGCGCCTCTGCAAAATAGCCTCGGGAAGTTTTGGTGGAACATGTTTTAGTTGTGCAACAGAAAACTCATTGGACAGATGAAAGATCTGAGGAGCAGTTAACCATAGTCCTCATAAATCGACTTGAGTTTAAAATGCCAACACACAGAAAGCCCAAGGTAACGGACATCTGGCCTAAATGAGGGACATTCGGCAGAATTTCCGGCGGCACCTGAGCAATCCCGGAAGTGGACTGTGTGTATATAGACTCGGACGGCTAACAAACTACATTAGGTTGGCCCGCATTGACTACTGGGGGCTAAGTTACAGCAGCTAATGTAGGATTGATTTTTCCTGGTGCGGAGCCTCGCTTCCACATCTAACTGGTTGAACTGGTTGAAACGCCCTCAGTCAGCTGATTGTTTCAGTCAAGAGTAAGGTCCAAAGAAAATATTGTAATAACACTCGGCAGGGCCTTGCTTTTTTTTTTTTAAGTGAAACATAAATTTCAGCCTCCCTCCCTACCAAAATAATTTTCCTACAGTCCATTGATAGCTCAGACTCCTCAGAGTTATGTGTCACACAGGGCGGTGCAGGGAGCCTTACTCCTAATTTCCACCGGTTGCGGAACGGCTCCGTGCTCTGCCGGCCGTCAATACCCACCAGGTCTGGATTTGTTGCGGCACGGCTGCGGCCATGACAGACAGCTGTAGTCACGAGGACCCACGAGATCACGCGAATTCAGGTAGAACAGAACCACGAAACCAACAACAGTTTGTTTCCATCCAGAGGAGTAGAGGGGAAACAGCTCTGTGCTGTGTTTTCAAGGTGTAGTGAAGGGAAATATGATCCACCGTGAGCACGGTGGATTTTGTTTAGAAAATGAACCGGATGTTTTATTTTGTTTCTGTGCTTGACTTCCTGTCCCGCACTATCTGAATTGTGCTGAACTGCTGCAGAGCTTTCCAGCATCCGGGAAAAATAGAAGCTCTGCGTATCTGCTCCGGAGGGCTGCGGATCGCTGGAGCTGGGACGCAGTCAGAACGCAGCCGTTCTGCAGCCAGTGGAAATACACCCACTGACTTTAATGGAAACCTAATGACTCCGCCGCCGTTCGGAGCCGTTCCGCAGCCGTTCCACAGCCGTTCCGCAGCCGTTCCACAGCCGTTCCGCAGCTGGTGGAAATTACGAGTTAAGGCGCTAACTCACTCGAGTCTGTTCAGTGTGTCCCGTGGCGTCGTCCGTCCGAGGGGCCGTCGGCCTTCATTTTGGCCGATTTGACATGTATAATCGGCTGGGCGGGCACTACCCATCATGACCCATCTGATTGGTAGGGTGTTAACCCAGAAATGGGGAGCGGAATGAATCATCTGACAAAAATCTTTTAAACTGACCTTTGTTGATCTGAAATGAAGACAGATTCAGCAACTGCACGGCCTGTTTCTCGCTTAAAATGTTTTCAGAAACTCGTTTCGGTGAACTATTTTTGTACAATATGAGATCGTATTCTGAACAAGCCGCCATGACAGTCTGTCTTTGAATTTCCGGAGAAACCAGACCCATGTGACGTGTTCGTCCAATCAGCTGCCGGTGTTAATTTTTGGGCGACAATACAGATTAGTGCCATTATGGAGACGTATTACGTCTCGTGGCTTTGGTGTGTTCCGAGGCACTTTTTTGCCAACTTGGGGAGACTGATCAGTCCGACTGTCTTTTCTGCCGAGGGTCGGCCGTCTGGTCAGTGTGTCTGCAGCTTTAAGGATGACAGGGTCACATTGCAATTCACCTGCCACAGTCCCTCCTTCCTCTCAATGCTGCTGTGGACTCTTCCTCATCCTCCTCTTCTTTGGGGTGTTGAGCAGTGCAGCCCTTCACATCTGGAGCTGCAGCCATGGGCACAAACATGGGGCCAGCCCAGCTCTGAGCCAACACCACAGAACACACACTCATCCCTGTTTGTCCCAAATTGTCATTGTGTGGTGGAGAGTTCACTGCTTACACTATTGCATACAGAAGTTTTGAAGTAATGGATGTACAGTTGTTTCAGTAATGGAAGCTTTTCACGTGGCTCGACAAAGCAGGAAAAAGAGTCACTCTACTTTAAAAATCCCTCCCACTGAAGTGCCCTTAAAAGCTCCTTAAATTAATCCTGAGAAATTAACATAAGAAGTACTGTTCCTTTCTTATTGAGGAAGGGCAGACCCTCCTGCATGTTAATTGTTAACAGCTTTTATAATCCAGTCTTCCACATGTGGGACCTGATCCAGTCTGCCTGTTTCTGATTAAGAATCAACCACGTGGGACGAGAGATGCTGAGAGAAGGATCTGTGGTACATTTTTGGGGGGTTTGTGGGATTCAAAACTATTGTCTTGATTGGCTGGCTGAAACTTCGCTGTCATGCTCAGAATTGTGATTATTGTTAATTTCCCCAGCTGAATGAAAATAATACATGCCAAATAAAGCTGGGTAATTACATATGTGGAGAAGGCGGGCAACAGAGTGCAGATCAGGATTGGTTGATCACTCCTTTTTTTGAGAGAATATTTTGATCCTACACCACTCTAAAACCTTAAAACTATAATCTTGTACTTTCATGGGAATCCATGTTGGGACAATGTCCGAATGTGTGTCACTGTGTGAGAATAAAAATAAAAAGCGTGAAGGCAGATTAGTAATAATATTAGTAGATAAATTAACTCATGCTTGCCTTCGGTTGCCATAAGATACTCTAAAGCATAATTACTGTAAAACCAACTATTAATATGCTTCAATTTTATTTCATATATTTTTATCATAACATATAGGCCTGCAACAAGTTCAGGCAAAAGTTAAGATGCAGTTGAAAGCTCAGAAAAAGCTAGTAAGTCAACCTCTGAGTTGAGATTATTGTCTTACAATATAATAAACTTATAATATTTTAGCCAAAAATGTGGATGAAATTAATTTAACTGATTTATCATCTAACTTAATAATGTTATAATGTAAGTGCAACACAGTCAAGTTTATCCAAACCATTCTTTTTAACTCTTTAACATTAAATATTTATGGTTAAACGAGCAAGAGTTAGTTGCTCATTAATCAAGCTGAAGTTAGGGGGAACATTTTTCATGTGGTTTGTTTGAGGTAACTCAATTTAAATGTTCAAAACTCTAAATCTCTCAGAAATCTCTTATGTGAAATAAACATAACTGTTCTCATATTGGCAGAAAATATTTGTTTGTTAAGAATCCAATCACACATGTTAAGAAACTGATTGAGAAAATAGTTTTTTAGGAATCTATCGATGCCGCTGTGGTCTCTTGCTTTATGGCCCCTGACTGTATCCTGGATGCTGGAGCAGACCCGGCTGCAGGTCTTGGGCTGATGGAAGGTGATGAATATGATCATTAGGCAGGGCTGTTTGAAATTGATGGGTCACCAGGGAGCCCTCCATCACTGACAAGGCTGTCCGTCCTGTTGTGCCTCCGCTCTCGGTCAGTGTGTCGGGTTTCAAGCACATGGAGCAGATTAACTATATGTGGCACTTCACCAGGGCGACATCCACCACAGCCTGACTAAGCGGTGGCTGCTTTGTTAGGAGGTCCTGCTTTGTTTTCTCTATAAACACAATGTACATTTAAGACTTGTTGTTGCAGGATGGTGTCCATTTACAGCAGCCGAAGTCACTGTTGTAAAGCAGTCTGAGGAATGTTGCTGGAATTTGGCACCTATTGTAGAGGAGAAGAGTCATTCAATTAGGAGTAAACCATGGCTTATATGTTGAGATTTTACTTCAGTAATGTAGTTTAGTTTTCTTTTTGATACAGCTAATCAACGCACACTGCTAATAGAGGGATGCAAGATGATCACCTTCTATCATATAATATGGCAAATGAGTAAGCAAGCAGTTGCCTATTTACTCATCCGGCAATCATGTAGCAACTTTTGCATAAATTTGGAGTCGTGCTTCTGACCAACAAACGAATGTGAGTCTGAGATTTCTTCTCCTTTTAGCTTTGTTTAGGTCTCCAACAGTCTATATCCTTGATGTTCCACTTCCAGGATTGCTCCGGTGCAGCAGGAAATTCCGCCTGATGCATGTCTTTTCGCCGATGTCCGTTTCCTTCCTCTTTCTTTGGGTTGTAATTTTAACCTCCGGTGGATTTCTGAGGACTATGGTTAACTGCTCCTCAGATCTCTGCAGGGTAAATCCAGACAGCTAGCTAGACTATGTGTCCAATCTGAGTTTTCTGTTGCACGACTTTTTTACAGCGGCTCCGTGCAGAACTTAACGCCGCCCATGGCGATTGTGATTGGTTTAAAGAAATGCCAATAAACCAGAGCACATTTTTCTCCCATGCTGGAATGCTATGTGGACTAGCGAGACCTTCTTCCACTCCGCAGCCTGTGGATAGTCTGGCAAAGCGAGACCAGGTCTCCATCAACTCCTTAGGAAAATATCTAGCTCTCTGGCAGCTAAATTCTTCGCTATTTTCAGCAGCTAGTCATTTGGTGCTGACTGAGCAGGTAGCCCAGAGCTTTTCTCTGTTAAAAACAACTATCTATTGTGGCTAGAACCAAAACAGTAAAGTTGTGGGCCTGTAAAACCAAAAGCTGAAAAGTTCTAAAACGCTCCGCAGTGCTGAGGGGAACTGCAAAGTTGGGTGATAATTCTCTGTGGGTTCACCATAAGCAACCCCTTTCATGATACACACAGATGTTTTATCCATTGTTAATATAGAAGTATTGAAAAGAACAGTGTTCAAGCTACCTTTTTGATTGTTTCCTTGATATTACCTATGCATTTCCATCATTTTGTAAAACCATCAGCCTGGCGTCGTCATCTTCTTGAGTTTGCTTAATGGCAAATAGTAAAATAAAAAATTAAAATCCTAAGCACAGTACATACAGTATGTGAGAATTGGTTCATCCAAAGGGAAATACATCAGAGAGATTAAAGTGCAGGGTCAGCTTGAGCGCAGTGGTCCAGGACTGTGTGTGTTTTGCTCAAGGACACTTCAGCCATCCTGTGAGACTTTATTGAGCTTGTGTGTACATTGCACACATCCTCCAGTTTGGACAGCACTCAACATTCCTGCTTTTTTAATACATCTTAGTGACTCCAGCGTCCTTTGTGTCATTGTCAAAGCTGCTGAGCATGATTCATACATTCCACTTGTATAGACGCAGTCTTTTACAGCCAGGGGAAGAGTAAAACATTAAACCATGTTCAACCGTTGAACAACTAAGGGACTTTCAGCCTGCATCATGAGCCACCAGTGATAAACCACTAGAGCCATTTATTAGCACAACATCAGTGGACTTCTCCTTTTCAAAGAATGCTTGGCTTCAGTCCCAGAGCCTGGACACAATGGAGCTGTAACTGCAAGGTGCGCTCCCACTCGTGAGTGCAAATTTTTGAAGTCAAATCAGATTATAAAAAGGGTTTCTTCAAAACTCCCAATTTCAAAACATTTAACACACTGAACTCTTTGTGTGCTTGGTTTAAAGTCAGCTGGTGTACAAAGGTAATTTAAAATGTACCACTTGTAGCAATGCAGATAGCTTTTCTTCCTTCATTATATTTAATTTCATTATTTATCTCGAACAATCAACAATGTTGCAAAAGATAAAATAAAATAAAAACCACAAAATAAAACACAAACAATCCAAAAAAAATAAAAAAGGATTAGTTCGAGAAGGAGCAGGCGGAAGCAAATAGCTTATTGCATTGAGGTGTTGTCAGAAATCTCAGAAGCAGAAAGAAATAGTTCAAAATTGTTGAAAATACCCTTATTTACTTTATGCCGAGAACAAGATAAGAAGATTGACACCACTCACATGTTTGTACGGTAGATATAAAGCTGAAACCAGCAACCTTTGAACTTAGTCTAGCTCAAAGACTGGAAACAGATGGAAACAGCTAGCCTGGCTCCGTCCAATGATGACAAAATCTGCCTACTAACACCTCTAAAGCTTATTAATTAATATTTTTTCGTAATCTGTACAATAACCAAAGTGTAAAAATGACACATGGTTTTACAGGATGTTATGTGCTGGATTATTTCTTTGCTGGGAGTGGACTTTACTGCGCCCCAACAAAATAGATATCTAATGTGTTAATTATTGAGCTTTAAAGGTGCTGGGATAGGCATATTTTTTACCCTTTGGACAGAGCCAGGCTAGCTGTTTCCCCCCTGAGTCCAGTCTTTGTGCACTGTTGCTAAGCTAACCGGCTGCTGTAACTGAATATTTACCGTACAGGCATGATAGTGGTATCAATCTTTTCATCTAGCAATCACTGAGAAATCAAATACACATATATTTGAACTCCATCAAATTATACTTAATTTAGTTTTCTCACCTTCACTACTCATGAAATCTCAGCTGCAGGGCTTCATAAGAGAGTGTCTAAACCCATCTAATAAAATACACAATAAAATCTGGGCTCATTTCATTTACAGTAAAGAGAAAAGTGCAGGACTGAATCCACATGACAAAACAAAGAACAGGAAAACCAATGTGTCAAAAGAGTAGCCGGCTTACAAAAGGATCTATACCTTTAATATTTAGCAGTAAAGATAGAGAGTTGATCAACACTGAAGAGGATCTTTCTTTTTTTACATTCTGTAGCACCCAAAGGATGAAAAATATGTCTTTGTCACCTTTGTGTCTATATCCCCTCTCCTACGTCTCCACACTGCATATATAATTCCAGCGTAGACTCAGTAAAGCTGACTGAAAATAGATAATGATGTGTTATCTAAGTCACTGAGGCTGTACAGTATGTAACGCTGCCTGTCCTCTGAAGAAATCGTCAGCGAGGATGTGTCACTTTTCCATCATGCTCTTTTAGACGCAGCTTCGCTCAGCTCTGGTAATATTAGCTCTGTCTTATCAAAGCATATACATCTTTACACACTGACAGGATGGAATACTTGTGTGGCAGGAGAGCTTTGAAACATGCTTATGAGTGACTCAGGGACGGTTATCTTTAGTCTGGAAAGTTAACATGAAGATGAGGTCATTCACGTCTTAGTCTTTGTCCTGCAACAGTGACTCTTGTAGCATTAGGCTTTAAAGAAGGGTCAGTATCCCATACAGATTGTTTTGGATTCATCGGCACAGATTTGGAGAGATCTGTCTGAACCATAGAAGTGACCTGACTCTCACTTGTGAAGCTTGCAGCATTGAAATAGGCCTCTAACATTAAAATTCAATGCCCTGATTACTCTGGATAATCCACAGAAAAGAGATGATGCCTGTGAATATTTTGAATGCATTTTTTCAGTAATATGAACACCACAAACTGGGTGGAGGGGAATACCTCAAAACCTCAGCAGATAAAAACAAAATTCCAGAAACCACGACATTTTTAAGCTTATACGTATTGATATTTACCTTATAGTTTTGCAGTGTTTTTTCTTAATACTCCGTTGTGTTGTACTGTACTGTAATTTGTACCAAATAAAGTGGCCACTTAGTGTATTGGCCCTACAAACAACCATTAATGAAATGAAATGGTAAATAAAGACTAATCTTTACTCGTTTGCGTCGGATCCACATTTTTTATTTCAACAGAGCCATTATTCTTTCCTGCCATAAAAATGGCATATTGTATTTCTTTTTTTTACTTGTGTTTAAAATAGTCAAAACATCACCCAAAGTTCAGACTCATCATCCTCATAGAGTGTTCCACTGTTATCGTCTTTCATCCAGATATCATTTGAGTTTTAACCTCTCCCGACACCCGTAGATTCAAACTGTTTCCCGATGCATTCACAGTCCTCTGAAAGAGGCAGAAAGAGAAAGACGTCCTCTTGCAGATATATTACATGATGTCTTAAAGCCACAAAGAAAAAAGGACACCCTCTTCAACTCAACAAGGAATCTACTATAAATTCATTTGTGGTGGAAGATGGGTTACACTTGACACGCTCAGCAACTCACTGATCAAACAAGTATATGTGAAAAGGTGGTGAGAAATTAGGGCGATAACATTGTAATGGCCTTGAGTGGGTATAAATCGAGACAGCTGAGGATGAAGGCGTTGAGGTTGGAAGGTCATGAACTGTTTTTACGAGCTTTGTTGTGACAGATTAGATAAAGATAGATGATAGGTAGAAGAGGTGACTCAGTCCTCTGCCCGTGAGTCCATCCATCCCCTGTCACGGTCATCAAAACAGACAGCGAAGACCAGAGTTGATGTATGGAAAGCTCTTAGCGGTCAAAATGATCATAGCTGAAGAGAAGGAGCAATCAGAAACAGAGAGTAAACATTTTAAAAACGGGGATTCGTACTGCGAACCAGCAGCCATGTTTGAACATTAGAAACTGGTGATGGAGGATGAAGAGTCGTAACCTAAGCTGTAGGTTTGATTTCAGTTTGCAGATGGACACAGTCCTCTGTTAACACTCGACTCCTCTGACCGGCAGGGAGGGACCTGACCTTTGACCCCAGCTGGATGCTTATTCTTGTTTTCTTCCTGCTGCTGCTGTGCTGCTGTTTTAACAACATAAGGAAAAAGTCTTTCATCAAGGGAAACAGCCATATGTCTTCCAAACCCCCGCCCAGAAAGGGGAACACCTTGCATCTTCATCTGCTTCCGTCAGGACATTATTGATTCTCTCTGAAGAGATTTACATAATGTGCCAAGTGTGAATAAGATTTACTTAAGGGCAGTCCAGTGGCTGCTGACCTCTGCTGACAAATACATTTCACATGACAAGACAAGACTCACATGGGCAGCGTGTCCCTGTAATCCGCGGGTGAAATATTGAACGACAGGGTTGGGATTGAGAAGATAATGCCGTAATCCGCACCTGCAATTTAAAAAACAAAACCAAAAAAAAAACTGGATAATCCTTGTTAAAATGTAGAGCTGCAGGTTTATGTGACCACATCAAAACATTGCGATCTGCTATATGTTTAATCAGTGTAACACTATTTCTCCCGATACAGAACCCTGATCAGCCTGACAACACCCCATCCAGCACAGAGAAGACCATCTTTTGACACCAACTAGCAGCTTGCTCAACTATCTTACTGTGTGTTGCAGCAGCAGCTCAATATTTAGGGAGACAGCTCTGATGTTGAAATTATCAGTACAATGATGCAGGTTATTAAGTCATTAACATTATTTACATTCTTCACAAACGATCCCTGATTTTTTACTTTGTTGGTCTGGAATCTGATTTATCAACATAAACACTTGTCTCCCAACTATGTATGCTAACATAATGTATATTTCATTGATAATATAATTTGGAATAATTAGCTTGTTACACAACAATAAGCCCATGTTATTGAAAAGTGGACTGTGTGTAATAGGGTATCCAACCAAATAAGTCTTCACTAGATCAAGAAATATTGTATTAACACACATTTTAAACATTTAAACACATTTTTAAATTTTTAAATCAGACTACTTATTCTTGTATATCATTCTGTCATAAACACATAATAAAACACAAATACTAACACATTCTGACCAGTAAACATGACATGATGTTATAACAGTAATACGACCAGCTGTTCCTGGTGCTGTGAGGGTTGAGAACTCATCTTATTAGTGCCACTATGTACATAAAATAGCGCTTTGTCCTGCTCTGGCAGTTCTTCAAGATGTACGTTATACTTTAAAACTGGTCAGATATTTGCTAAAATGTAGGCACAAAGTGATCACAAGCACTTCCAGTGTAGACCGGAAGTTAAAAGACAAAATAATGGAGTTGGAGAACGTCCTTGTTGCTGAAACACATATGGTCAATAAAGTTTCCTAAAGCTGAGGGGAGCTGCAGATTTGTGTGATAATTCTCTGCAGGTTCATCTTTATGAGCGACCCCTTTTACATTGTCACATTGTTTTCGCATTCGTCATTTGATACAATCGATTATAGCCGCTTTCAGAATTTAAATTTCCCAAATGTCAAGATAGTTCACTGATAAGTAATCCAGTGATTCCTGGACTGACCATGGCCCCACCTGAATGTGTGTTTTGGTAATCTCTCTGTGAGGTTTATAAGGACCTGAAGCTGCAAAATTACCTCTCTGTGTGAAGCACCACTTCACATGCACTCAGGCAAAGTGCAGCGACTCTCGCTGAATAACATCACCGGGCGTGGACGAAAGCAGAAAGTGAGGACAAGTATCAAAGACAAGCTTTAACACAAAACCCCACTATCTTCATATTTGGCAGCTGCCTTGTTTTTTCCTCAAAATGGTTTTTTTGCTCTGCACTTATGTCACCTCCAGTGTTAAATGATTGAGGTGGACACATTTTGTACATGTAGTCATGTAGTAGGGGAGTTGCTTTTTCTTCTCTGATACATTTAACTTGAGCGTTGAAGCATCAGCAGAAGTCATGGCCTCTTCATGAATTAAACATCAAAGCCCAGAGGGAGTGTTACCTTACCCGCTGGGGTACCAGCTGGGTCTGTCTGTACAAGACTCTCAAAACTTTAAAGTTACACATAGTACTTGCAGTTGCATCATCTCACTTTAGTATTTATAACCCGCCTTAATGCATCCTAAGGCTGATTTGAAAAATTAGGCTTTATGAGCAGCCTCAGCACTTCTTCCCACTGAATAACACACATTATCAGCAACTTTTTACAGCACACACTTACTTTTGGCACACTTTCTTTCTATCTTTGTTCTTGCAGTTTGAGTTTGCCAGACTGAGTTTGCTGTGGTGCTGCTGGTGGTCCTGGACCATTTCCTGATGATGCAAAACCACAGGGTCCCAATGATAGCACATGTTCGCTGAGAGGCTAAAAATGAGAATTAAACAAGAGACGACCCAGCAGCCCAAACAGAGCGAGAGCTCTGTCAACACGGTGGTAATACGTCAGTGGCACCAGATACAGGAGCTGGCACTTAGATGGTGGGAAGAACAACAAGCACAAAAAAAGAAACGTTCAATAAACAGTATAGCAGAAAATAGTACACAAGGGCGTAGGTTTGCTCAGCAAAGTCCAATCTTATTTTTGTCATTTATATAAATTCAAAGGATCTAGCAAATAATACATTGGTAATTGCTTTCCGTTAAAATGTTTAGGACACCAAAAAAGCTGCATAAATAATGCACTAACCCAATCAACCTTTAAACTCAATAAATAATGATTCATTTCCATCTTTACTACAAAGAGCACTGTCCTTTACTGCATTATCTTTGATTGATGATCAGTTCTAGCATCTCTTTAGAAGAATTATCTGTAAATAAAAGCTTTTTTTAGTCCTGATTAGTGTGTGCTCACAACAAGTTGCATAGAGCACTCTGATCATCTCACATCTTTGCTCATCTGGAGTTGGTGGTTGGACAGCCACAGGATGCACTTTTGTGGTATTTTAGTGAATAAATCAAACTGGATCTGTAAAAGGAAGGGGGACAAAAATGTGTATTTTGGGCTACTGTGGGATATGTAGTGTGATACACCTTATGGATTGTGGGTAACTTTAGCTTCCACACATGCTGTTGTGCAAATAAATTAATATTCTGTGGTAGTCTGGGTTATCATTGTAATATCTAGTAACATGAAACAGTGAAGAATATAACAAAAAACATGTTTCTCATTTTTTAGTTCAGTATTGGTGAATATATTTACTTTAAGTTTGCTCATTTATTGTTTTGTTTTGTTAAAGATTCACAAGAAGCTTTATTTTTGGCATGTGTGTGTTTGTGTTTGTATGCACCAACGAGTCTTGAGCCCATATCTGTGTCACTGTGGGCCAAGCAGATAAGAAGACCGTTAACAGATTTAGTGCATTGAGAGTGTTGTGAGGGAAGTTCTTTGGCCTATACAGGAAGCAGGTATACTGAGCTGGAGTGCAAACAGGAAGTGAGTGATGGATTTAACGTTTTGTTGCAGTTGGAGAAAGGAAATGCTCGACTGTTCCTCAATCGCTCTAGCACGTGGTTGAGTTGTTAGAAAGCTTTTGAGTTGTTGCAATGCAGGAAAAGGAGTTTCTGTGGTTGGTTGAGGGCTTGACAGGGTTATATCATGCAGCATTTCATCCTGCAGCTCTCCCCTCTCTGTCCAGCCCCTCCCATCATACGAGCATGGGCATATGCACTAGCTTCATATAGTAACCTGTATGAGTACTAGTCATTCATTTCATCCCAGTGCCGTTATATACTGTAGCACAGAGGTGTCAAGTAACGAAGTACAAATACTTTGTTACCTTACTTAAGTAGAAATTTGGGGTATCTATACTTTACTGGAGTAATTATTTTACAGCAGACTTTTTACTTCTACTCCTTACATTTTCATGCAATTATCTGTACTTTCTACTCCTTACATTTTAAAAATAGCCTCGTTACTCCTATGTCAGTTTAGCTTCTTTTCATTCCGGCTCGACATCGTTCAAAAAAACACAGACAAAAAAAACAACCTATCCAGATAAATCGCTCCATCCGGATAGAGTGACTTTGATTGTGGTTGGATGAGAAGTATAAACATATACCATTCCGACACCCTATTAGTTTTTACGCGATCCATCGCACCTGCACAGACCCGGTGCTAATATGCCATCGGTGCCTTAACGACCATTATCTACCGGACCGAATAGCACCGCGGATTTCGGTGCCTTATTTAGGTGCCACTTAAATGACCGCACTGCTCTCTGATGCTCCGAAAACGGACGTTAGAGGGAACTGAAACATCGCCGCACGGGACGCTAGTTGATGCTACACTTGGCAGCAGGTAACGTTAGCCTACCGTTAGCTAGCAGCTGGAGTAAACACGGTTAAAATGCTGACAGCTAACCAGTGTAAAAGTGTGTCTGTATTTCACTGGAGAGGATTCTAACACCAGACTGTAGCTGCCGTTGTCTGAAAAACACAGAAGAGATGTATCATGAGATGTCTCAACCTTTTTCAGCCCTTCTGAGTTTGCAGGTACGATTTTAATATAACATTATAGTCATTATGGCTATAATGTTATATTTTTTTGTGAAGGTGGGGTAGTGCACTATTAGGCCCCTATGGGGGCTAAGCTTTTGTCCTTTTTGGCATTTTTTCCCACACATTACTTTAACTTTTATACTTTAAGTAGTTTTGAAACCAGTACTTTTACACTTTTACTTGAGTAAAAAGCTTGAGTTGATATTTCAACTTGTGATTGTGAATACTTTTGACAGATGAGAATTACCATCCTGTTTTCTTTGTAAAGCCCTTTGAGATGACATACTGTGATTCGAGGCTCTAGCTAGATACGTAAACATGAACTTGAATTAGGCTACATCCACACTAATACAATACGTTGATTAAAAACGCAAACGATTAAAAATTACGTTTACACCTCACATCCACACTACTCCAGCGTTTCCGAGCCCCTAAAACGGAGACATTTGGAAACACTGCTGACCCCGTTTAAGTTTGAAAATTCTGGGGTTGCTTTGTAGTCTGGATGGGCAGAAACTATTATTTTGACTGATATTGCGATTGCGATATGATTCACAATATTTGAGGGAATGATCATTTTTGTATCATTTTTCATTGATAAATATTAAAATTAAGTTGATCATAGTGTGATTTCTGTGAGGACCTGTACCAAACATGGATTATTTATTTAGTCTGCTGGATATTGCATTAAATTGCGATTAATAGTGCAGCCCTAGTTCCACCTCATTGTCGGTCCAAGCAAATAAATCCCTGGTCTTTCCGCCATTGTTGTTCTTTCTCCAAAGTATTAGTATATTCTGTATTTTCAACTTGTACATCCATGATTTTAACGGCAGAGTAACATTAGACAATCATGCTAAACTTCCGGCTTACGTTTCTTCTTACACAGCCTTCGCCGTCTGTTCTTTCAGATGGCAGAAATAAGATTGCTCTTTAACAATAAGATATGAAGAAGTGATAGAAGAGGAGGAAATACTCCTGGACTTGTGTTTGCAGTTCTTGGTGGTCTTGGGGTCGTGACCCCCCCTGTTTTGTAGCAGAGACAGGTGTTGCCACATTTTTCTCATCCTGTTGCATCTGCTGCAGACAGTGGTCCTCAAATTAAAGCAACTTCCTTATTGTGTGAATGAATGTTCCGACTCAAAATTAAAACTTTCTCAACAAGTGTTTCATTTGTTTGTCAGGCTAAAAGTCAAACTGTCTGTTTCCATGGCAGGTATTGTTGTATGACATTATTAAAAACTATAGTCCGTTACTAAAGAACTTGCCAGTAAGAGGAGTCAATCAATATCTCAGTTGTATTGAATACAAACTTAAACTCTGAAAACTTAAAGAACACTAAACTAGCCAGTACCTTCTGTAATCATCTGGGATGAAACTAAAGTTAAACCTGTGCTGGTTCAATCAGTGCCAAACAGCTTCCTCTCAATGTCAGTCGATTGCTTGTGATTCATTCAGAATACAATTACATTTGCCTTCGGCAAGCCTGAAAAGAAAGCAGGAATCTGAATAGAAGGCTGATGCTGTCTTTTTTCTGTGAGGGTATAAACATACAGGGTTTCAGAGGATCAACAACTGAGCCAAACCTGCTGATAAGACAAACAGAAAGCCTGGAGGTGGCTGGAGGCTCATGATAACAGCAGAGCTTTCATCCCGTTTAATGTTAAATGCATGCATTGTATTTGTACACATTTCTATATCCCTTGAAATTCATTGTATTTATGTATTTCTACTTTTGCACTGGTAATCTGTCTGGAAGAGAGAGACACATACCGCATAATCAAGACATTTTCTCAAGCCTAAAGGCAGACACCTGTGTGTGCGAGGTTTTTGTCCATGTAGTTATTCAACTTCTTTGAGCAGTGCTCCTCCATGACATTGCTTCTTTACCCTCTGTCAGACAGTTCATAGGTCAGATTCATACCTCGTTTTTACTTACTCTGCCTCTGGTGTCACATTCCCCTGAAACTGATATAGCTGACACAAAAGATGGACTTACTTTCCTGTCACTTTCCTTCCACAGATGCCGAGGTTCAGAAATAGCAGACCTATTCACAACTGACGCCAAAGTGAAAATCACTGACTCACTGACACTTTGGAGCCAATGCCTTCACATAACAAACTTCTGCTGAAATGCACTCAGATGTGTGAGACTTCTAGAGATAGATCTGGTCACTTTTTTTTTTTTTTTTTTTTTTTTGCAATCAAGATCTAAAGTAACAATTATTTGGCTTTTGGATTTCATGAAGAAAAAATAAAGTGTCAGTATCAGCTATGGCAGCTCTTTAGTACAAATATAATTTAGTTAATTTGACCTGTTCCCTGATAGCAGTATTGAACAATACTGCAGCAAGAGTGTCCACTATCCTATTACAGTGAGTGGCATAATAACGACTTTGAGCATATCTGTGGTGTTGTGGAGGTGAATGCACAGGAATGCTGTCTCTGACACAAAACAGGATGTATGTGCATGCCTGTACAGTCTTCCTGTAATCAGCATGCTGGCTGCTGGAGATAAGACACAGTGGCATTCTGCCAAGAGACTTCAGGGCAAAGCATCCACACCAGCAACGTTGTGGACACTTTTGCCGGTGAAGACAGACACTATTTGACTCTGCCATCATTATCCAACACATTATACCACCCTAACACCTTTGCTCTATATAGTCATTACTGAAAAACCTTGCAAAAGACAAAAATATCTTTGTTAGAATCAGGCCCGTATTAAGACAATATATATATACCTCAAAGCCCCCCCCCCAAATGTTGAATTCAAAAAGCACAGCAGTCAATTCAAAATGTCAAAATCAATATACATCAGTACATCAGCCCAGCAGACAAGCCAAAAAAACTAACAAAAAACAAAGCATTTTCATTATGCAAAGAGAAACCAACACTTGCTTTCCCCCTGGCAAAAATTTCAGACATAATCAAGGAGGTTTCTCAAATGTAATTTACTAACTTACCAACTACATACATGTAGCATATGAGCAGTGAGCACTATATTGAAATGTCTCAATTCAAAATGTCTATCAATTCAAAAAGCAAAAATCAATACTATATATTGCAGCATTGTGGGTCGGTCAAATATGTATTTTTCTGACTTTATTTCACGGGCCCTAAAAGCAACTCCTCTGATTGTTCAAAAACTTTCAAAAGCATCATAGGAAAGCTAAAACTGCTTTAGCATCACAGCTAACGACAATAAAAGGACCTAAAATTAATAAGATATGGACACAAGACTATCAATATTAGATCTAAGAATATGGATTTATTGCATAAAGTCCTCTGAAAGAAATACAAGTTCTAGGAAAAGAAGCGTAGACTGTGGACGGGTCTTTTACAGCATTTACTGCATACTGAATAAACTCAGGAAGTGCACCGGCCGGCCGTGCTGCATGGATGTATTGGCCGCAACCAAGTCTCACCCATTTAATCAAGAAAACAAAAATGTATTATTATTATTATTGTGAAATTAGTGTTCATAAACGAGTAATGTATGATCTTTCAACAATTTCAGGTGAATAATATAACAATTTACGGAAAATATTGTTAAAGCTTGTGTCATGTGGTGCCCCCCCACTGGTTGTGAATGGTTGGTGCCCCTGGGCACTGGCCCAAGTGCCCTTATGGATAATCCGGGCCTGGTTCGAATCACTAATCTAGGATAGTGATTCCTAACCAAAGGTACGCTATGGGGTACTTCTGCAGTTGCAACGGTGTCCGTGGAGAGATTGTGGTGTAGCTCAACTAATTTGATAAGATAGAAGTTATTATTTGATTACAAAATATATCCATATATTGAGTCGGCTGCAATGTGTGAACACTACTTTGAAAGTGCATTAATTCAAATTAGCAAGCAATCAAGCAGGTAACATCTAAAATGGATAAACAGTTGAAATAGTGAGCTAAAAGCAACAGATAACATCCAGCTTATCTGCCACTCCAGGTGGTGGTACAACTGCAAAACTGACCTAAATTTGCATGAACCATTCAACAGTATCCACTTTTATATAATCAATATCAAATGAAAGCGATTAAACATGTGGAGTCAATGAGGGGTTACTTGAGGTCATCTGAAATGCTTGTAGGGGTAGAGGGTTAAGAAAAAAGGTTGGGAATCTGATCTAGATTACTCCTTTTATTTCAATTATTCCTGTTTGTGTCAGTAAAATCTGGAGATGTCAGGATTTTTTTTCCATAGATTTCAAATTTGCCTGATTTCTATCACAGTATACATGATGGCTTAAAGGTCCCATGGCATGAAAACTTCACTTTATGAGTTTTTTTTTACATTTTAGCATTCCCCTAGCCTGCCTATGGTCCCCCAGTGGCTAGAAATGGTGATGGGTGTAAACCGAGCCCTGGGTATCCTGCTCTACCTTTGAGAAAATGAAAGCTCAGATGGGCCGATCTGGAATCTGCTCCTTATGAGCATAGACATATATAAACTGGACCAACAGATCCCTTTGCTATGGATGGAGACCAGTGAAGGATATTAGAAGCACTTTTCCAGTGATGGCTGAGCGTTACTGAACAGCGTCCAACTGAGAGATACAACGTAAATGTGACGTGAGCAACCTGTCTGAAAGTCTCAATCATTCCCAATCTTACAGAGACGGAGGGTGTAGGTATATGTAAGGAGATAAGTCTCGTGGTTATGACACAATCGTTAGCCTATTTTTATAAAAAACGTCTGCTACGGAGCCATAACGTGAGGTACAAGGTAATGGAGCCTTTTATACATTGTCGTGTTTCTTTAGAAATAAAAAATGGACAAACAGAGTCTTTAAACGCTTCAGATGTAAAGTTATTCACTATCAAAGTGACATCAAAATGAATGGGAGTCAATGGGATGCTAACGGGAGGTGATGGCTTGGTAGCATCAAAATGGCGCCATAGGAGCTACGCGTTCCGGTTGAGGTCATAAGGAGCAAGGTTACCTCCCCTTTCTCTGCTTTGCCCGCCCAGAGCATTTGGCCCACCCATGAGAGAGAGAGACATCATGGCTTTCAAACGAGCAAAGTGGCAGTTGGTCAAGCCCCCCCCCCTCCACCTTGCCCCACCCCCCTCTCTCCTCTTTAATAGCTACAGACACAGAAATGGCACATCCTAAGGAAAGGTCATTGTGGGACTGGCTCTAGGGGCTGGAATTCTGCACCAAGGCTGAATGTCAGGAAAGAGACTTCAGATACAGTATTAGGGGACCACTAAGGCCTATATAAAAGAGACTTCAGATACAGTATTAGGGGACCACTAAGGTCTATATAAAAGAGACTTCAGATACAGTATTAGGAGACCACTAAGGTCTATATAAAAGAGACTTCAGATACAGTATTAGGGGACCACTAAGGTCTATATAAAAGAGACTTCAGATACAGTATTAGGGGACCACTAAGGTCTATATAAAAGAGACTTCAGATACAGTATTAGGGGACCACTGAGGTCTATATAAAAGAGACTTCAGATACAGTATTAGGGGACCACTAAGGCCTATATAAAAGAGACTTCAGATACAGTATTAGGGGACCACTGAGGTCTATATTAAAGAGACTTCAGATACAGTATTAGGGGACCACTAAGGCCTATATAAAAGAGACTTCAGATACAGTATTAGGGGACCACTAAGGTCTATATAAAAGATACTTCAGATACAGTATTAGGGGACCACTGAGGTCTATATAAAAGAGACTTCAGATACAGTATTAGGGGACCACTAAGGTCTATATAAAAGAGACTTTAGATACAGTATTAGGGGACCACTGAGGCCTATATAAAAGAGACTTTAGATACAGTATTAGGGGACCACTAAGGTCTATATAAAAGATACTTCAGATACAGTATTAGGGGACCACTAAGGTCTATATAAAAGAGACTTCAGATACAGTATTAGGGGACCACTAAGGCCTATATAACAGAGACTTCAGATACAGTATTAGGGGACCACTAAGGCCTATATAAAAGAGATTTCAGATACAGTATTAGGGGACCACTAAGGTCTATATAAAAGAGACTTCAGATACAGTATTAGGGGACCACTAAGGTCTATATAAAAGAGACTTCAGATACAGTATTAGGGGACCACTAAGGTCTGTATAAAAGCATCCAAAGAGCACCATGTCATGGGACCTTTAATTTGATTTGACAGTTTCTGTGCACCTGAGTTTTACATTTTCATGTCAGTCCACACATTACACGTTACACTGAGCAATCATCTGACAGCCTCAGGACGAATAACCCTTAAAAACATGTTACTTTATTAACCTTTGTCTTATAATTTAGGGCATTTTGTCACCAGACAGTTCATTTTCAGCTATGATGGACAACAAAGTTTGCTTTTTTAAAACCAGCAACAATTAGTACACAAAAAATCTGTACACAACAAAAAGTTTAGGAAATGTAAACCAGATGCAGACTCAAACTGACAATAGTATTTTTTTCAACAGTTGACCTTAAATAAAGGAAGAGGATGTCATCTTTCCTAAACAAACAGCAGCTCTGTAAAACCTCTTTTATAACATCTAAACAGTCATTTTTCCTCCTTTGGACCGTAATTCCCTTATAATAACTTCCATTCTTCACTGATTGCTGTTGGACTACCAACTCAAGGAGGGCTTTCAGAAAAACAAAAGCCCCACTCCACCAGATTCATTTCAACAACAGTACTGTACAATAAATCAGCTCCGAAACCCCTTAGTCAGGAAAGAAACACACTCCATGTGGAAGTTGTACTATGTTGCATCAGCCAAGAGAGTGGGAAAAATGTTTTTTTAACATGCAAAGAGGGTCTCTCTGTGTGGCTGTGTGAGCCAGGGGCAGCTCTTCAGCCAGAGCTCCATCTTTACGAGCCCACAGACACAATCACACTGGAACATGTGGTTTTGATCGGCTCACGTGCAAGGCCGAGGCCAGTTAAAGCACCAGTACACCACGATCACTCACTACGCTGCAGCAATGAGAACCACATGCCAGTTTAAACCCAAATGCCCTGATCCCAGTCCCTGTTTTCAGTCACGTCTTGTCCCGTGGGAGCCCTGTTCCCAAGCTTGCAAACAATGGCACTGTATTCATTCAACTTTTTCAAGCAGTTCTGAGACTTTGGAGTCTCTTCCGAACACATTTTATTGTGATTATGGATTATATTGGCTAATGTGTTGTTAAATAGTTGGGGTTAAAGGAATGTTCCTATTTGTCTGCCATAGTTTCAGGATGTTTCTCGACCATCACCACACCTTTTATCTATTAAGATATTAAGGCAATATCAGCCTGCCAGCTTTATTATGTTTGCCTGTGATAGTATTTTCATGCCGGGAATGTGAGAAAAACCACAAAGCAACATTAGCATTCATTTGGAGTTGTGTAATAATTGTTTCTGTATTTTGTTAAAGTTTATTCCCTTAACATCCCAAATAGATTTCAGTCATATCCCAGGTCTTGCCTGACTTATCACACACTTTCTCACCAGCTGTACCACTGGGATGTACTTACACCATTTGCCCCTGTCTGGGCTGGGATGTCTGCAAGTTGGCAGCAGCATGTCCTCTGTGTCCCTCTGCTGTTTGGTGTCATTACACTGCGTCCACTGACCACGATCAGGCTGTTAAAATCACACTTTGTACTCTCGTGAACCGGTAACTGGGGAAAAACCCTTCCCATTCCCCCACCCAACAGCTGGCTTCAGTAATCCCCTCTTGTGATCTGGTCCCACAGAAAACTCACAGTGGACACCCAGGCTGAGATACATTTCTGCTGTGAAGTAGAAAGCGGACAGGTCGTAACCCTGAACTGGTGCTGTATGGTATGACTGGTGACGTCTAACCAACATGCATGTGTCTTTATCTCTCTCTGTCCCTCTCATGCTGTTGTCATTGCATTCCTGCTCTGACCCTGCCATTCATTGCTCACTTCAACACATATTCACTTCTAAAAGAGCAGGTGACAACCAAGAATACTTTCACTCCGTTGACAGGCTGCATACCACTGTGAGAGGAGAATATAGTGATGACATGACACATTTTTGCCACCCTGTAGAAAGAAGACATTATAGATTAACGTGAGGCTCTCCTAAGTTTCCAATGAGGTCATCCGGTCATGCTCTGAGGATATTATTCTTCTCATAAAAGCTCTAGGGCTCAAGGCCATTTATGCTCCAGCTACAACAGATCAGCCTTTTATAAAAAATAAATACTTTTTACATTGGCCCGTGTGACCCCTCCCTGTTATTTCTGTCCATTCTCCCAAACGCCACTATGGATAATGCAAAATACACGTCACCATTCTTCCCCCAGATTAAGCCGAGGGGGATATTGTGTTAGGGATCCCTCTGCAATGTAGTGAGACCAAGGCAGGCTGAACAGGCTGCTAGGAGCAGGACTAAAGCAACAGGCCTGTAGCGTCTCTCCAGGGCGCCACTGGGAGAACCCGAGTGTGGAAGCCATCATGGCTCCAGCAGCTGATGCGTTCTGACAGTGTTGTGGTAGAGCCGCTCTGCCGTAAGAGGTACATAGGAAACACGGTGTGGTTCACATGGGGAGCTCTTTTTCCATCCACAGCTCGGCCTCAGTGGGGGACATCCACTTGTTGTGTGCTTGAGTGTTTTTTTTTTTATTTCTGCATTTCAGCCACAGAAATCTCTTCCCTCGGCTCGCTAAACATGTTCCCACTCTGTCCGCATCTTAATTTTCCTGCAGTGGTGGAAAGTAACTCAAGTACTGTAGCAGAGGTGTATAGTCCAGGTGCCAGAAAGTAGAAATCCTGTCCAGCAGCTGTCCCAACCATCACTAAACCAGCTCCTCTACCAGGTAGATGAGCTCGTTAGTGAAAACACTGTTCTAGATGTAGAGGCAGATCCAAAAACATGGCAGGATTTTTACTTTCTGGCACCTGGACTATACACGTCTGTACATAAGTACAATTTTACTTGTGCATTACTTGAGTGTTTCTATTTTATGTTGCATTATACTTCTACTACATACATTTTAGAGGGGAATGTTTTGATACTTGAAGAACATTTAGTTGATAATACTTCTGTACGACTTCTTAAAGTGTGATTTTGAATGCAGGACTTTTTACTTGCAAACTATTTGAGTAAAGGATCTGAGTACATCCTCCACCACTGTTGTCCTGCTCCCCAGATTGTTTGAATTAACCCGATGGCTCCTCAGACGCTGTGGCCCTTTCGAGCAGATCTCGTGGATTTCCAGTCTGCTGTGCTGAGGTCTGACACATGTTTTCTCAGGGCTAGTGTGTCGAGGTATGCCGCGTGGGAAACACTTGCATTCCACACCCACTTGTTAACCTCCCTGAACTCTCACTGTGCTGATTCCTTGGTGTTACCTTGGCCGTGGGGAGAGGATGTCCATCGGGCTCACAGGGAGGAAGAACATATGTAGGGTAGGGAGAACCTCTCGTTCAGCGAAAATAAACTAATGACACATTTGTGTGGGAGGCATCTGTTTTCATGAATTTATTTACACTAACACTGCTTGAGTACGTTGTAGATGCTGAAGGAAGTCAATCTGGATCGTTATTGACATTTATATGACACTTAATGCAGAGTCCTCTTAATTTCTTTAACATCTCACGGCTTGTGCTTACATGTAAATCTGCAGTGTCAAGTACTGCATGTCAACAGCCATTTGAACCCCGCTCCAAACTCTCCACTTAACACAAAACATGGATGAAACAAGAAAATTAAGTTTAACAGCTGCTCCTCACAATGACAAAAATGTCTAGTCTACTTATCTAGAGTTTCATCAACACATGAGCTCTCTGTTTAAAGACCTCTGTCCTGAGTCACTTTGCACCACATTGAGAATCTGATAGTATTTGATCTCCATTAGTGGTTCAAATGTAACTTTATGAAGTTGTTGACACTTCAGGGATGGCTTACCAAAGGTAGTGAAAAGTAATGCGTTCAATTTTGTTCCCTTAACTAAGCCAGGGTACATACCAAGTATTAAAGACATACTCCAATGATTCCATTTTGCACTTCCATAAAGCTCCTGACTTGAGGTCCCTAGTTTGGGCTGAGCTCCAAAACCTCTGGATACTACAATTCCCATAATCCAACTCAATAGCATATTGTGTTATATCCATGTTCATTGGGTTTGTTTTATAGACACTTTAGGTACTATCATATCATATCATAAGCACCATCAAGTGGGAAGTAAAGTGGCCCTTTATAAAAGGAGTGTCGCTGCATCATCTGTAAACACAACACCAAATTGTTAGAGTGCCCTAATGCAAGGCATTGCAACCCTGTCATCTATCAACCGCTCTGCAGCTGTGTAGGAGGGACAAATAAGGAATGTATGTAGAATAACTAATAGTAAAAGGTATAGACTTTATTTAGATATAAAATACACAATTTCTCAGCTTCCCATGCCAGTTCTGCTCCCTTGTAAATCTAAATGTAATATGTCCTAATATTTAACTGGGATTGTTTTTGTGATGAAGTACAAGTGAGCATTTACCGTACAGTTTCAAGCATTTTTATTGACTTTATTGGGAATTACCTTTACTTGAAACTTACTATTATTTCTCTTATGTTTCTATTTTCCTATTATATTGTTTATATATTTATTATCTATTTCTATTTAATGTGTATTTTTCTTATCTGTTGTGTTTCAATTTTGAGCTGCTGTAACGAGGGAATTTCCCCAGTGTGGGATTAATAAAGTCTATCTTATCTTATCCTTTTTAATTGTTGTAGTTACTGTATTTAGAATGGTAAAAATTCCACAAAAATATAATCAGTAGGCTCAATGACCACTGTCTTCCCTGGACATGTTTTCTAAATCAAAACAGACTTGTTTCTCTCAATGTGTAATGAATTAATTCCATTCAGTAACTGGACCTTTTCCTGTGAACACAGCAACTGTATGGTAATTAGCGATAGTGTCCAGATGGGGGCAGGTAGCCTAATAAATCTGAGCTGAAAACATCCTTTAGAGAGTGATTACGCAATTACTGCTGTCATGTCCTTAATTACAAACTAAAGAAATATAATTTTCTTCGCTGACCTTTACTCATGAATCCAATTTGCAAAGCAAAGCTCTCAATGTGTACGACCACTCCAAGCAACCACTCATTGTGAGGATATCGACATTATCCAGGTGTCTCCGCATGTTGCCTTTTGTCTGGACTTATTTAAGGGCATGTGTCCATTTTACCTCTTTGCTTTTTTTAAGAGGCTTAATCTTGTTTCAGATCATTTCCATGACAGGAGCAGTTTAACTCTTTTTTTCTTAGCCTCTTAGGCGTGTGCCAGATGCCCTCTTTCTTTGGTGGGGCCCTCGTATTCAAATCACAGCAGCTGGGAAGTGCTTTGCTAAGAAGCAAAGGAGTGGGCAGAGACTGGGGGAGTTTTTAAAGATCTAATGGGGTGGGGGTGTGCGTTGTTTGGTTGGTGTATAATCTGGCACACGTCTATAACAGAGAAACCCCAAGGTTCTCAGTCTTCGATCCACATAAGCAGTGTGAGGCCTGCAGGCTGGGGGTTTGCCTGGTCTTTCAGGGCTTTCGCTCTGAATGTGAAGGCATAGGAGAGAGGGGCACTGTGGGTAGGCGGGGGTGGCATGTGGCTGAAGAGACAGCAGGTTGGCCTACAGGCAATGAGGCTGCAGCAGGGGCTGTCGTACGGGAGCACACATGTCACTTTGTAAAGCTGACATTATTTTCTTTGTTAGTCTCCATGTGGATAATGGATTTGCCCACATTCACTGCCAAGATGTGATTTTATACAGTATGCTCCCACATAAGCTGACCCTGGCATTGCAAACTGGCTGCAGTGGGTTGTTGTGACTTGTTTTATTAAAGTCGTATGGAGGCTACAGTACTGTCAACAGTTACATACAAGTTGGGCTGCAGCAAACATTAACAAACGTTTTCAGATTTTTGTTGTTGCATTTTTACCTTTATTATATTGTTGACAGTAGAGAGTGACTTCAACCCCTATCCAACACCTTTGGGATGAACTGGAACACTGAAAGCAAAGCCAGGCCTTATCGCCCAACATCAGTGTTGGACCTTACTAATGCTCTTGTGGCCGAATGGGAGAAAAATCCCTGCAGCCAGGGTCCAAAATCTTCTTGTGTTCACAGAAGAGCGGAGGCTGTTATAGCAGAATATTAACGCCAATTTTTTTAGATTGAGACGTTCTGAAATCTCAATTGGGTGTAATGTTTGGGTGTTAAATATGTTTTAATGTTTAAATACAGTTGTTGTGAGCCTCAGTGAGAGTTGTTTAGGGTAGAACTGCCAACTGACACACAGAAAAGAGAAGTTCCTCTTTTAAAGATAAATAAATCATATCGCTCTCACAGGATTGTTAAACAAACTTTGATCTGGCAGTAAGCTGGAAATTCCACAGAGAGAGAAAGTACAACTGTCCCTTTATTGTGCACAGTCTGTCAGGAGGCCGCTTCGTCGTTACTTGTGGATCTGTGTTGCTCACAGCCCCTCATGCTGACTAAGTCTCTCCCCAGAGGTCCAAGACAACCCCTGAGGGTCAGCAGACGGGACGCAGGGTACGCTGCATCTGAACGCACTTGTCACTGTGGATCGTCCTCACAGAGATGGCTCAGGGTAAAAAGAGGAAAGGAGAACACTCAGATTTAACTCAATATGCCGTTTAGTAGCCACACTATGTCCCCTTTATGGGTGTACAGATCTTTTCATATGTATTTGCTGAAATAAAGGGTACATTACACATTACATTTTTGGCATCAATTATAATCAAATTTGAAAGTCAGAGAGATATAATTCCCCCCCTAAATGTCATGTCATGTCAATTTACACCTTTGGTTGTAAAGTGATCTATAGTGACCTATAGTTTAACATTACCATTACTCTGTCATGTGAGAAAGTTTCCAGCTAGCTGCTGATGTCACATACAGTATGTACTGAATCAAAGGCTCATTTCATCCAAATCACACAAAAAAAAACCATACTTTCTCATTTATGTTTAGTGGTTTTGAGGCATGCAGAGTTGCAGTTTTATGTATGAAGGTTTTTGGATCTTTGTATTGCCAGGTCCCCTGATGTGCAAGTCACCAGGGGTGTCCTTGAGTAGCAGGAGTTGTATTTGATCCAGGGAGCCAAAGTTGGACACAGGCACTGGAAAATATCAGGAATAGTAGCAGAGATATTTATTGCATTAGAGTGAGCTGTTTTCAGGGCAAGTCATTCTGTAATGGCGTGGAGTTAAGGAGGGCAAAAACAATGTCTGTCCATTATCCAACCTAAAACGTACTGGCCTGTACAAGGCACAGGTGGTAGTTTGTGCTCAGAGAAAGACAGAGACTTGCAAGGCCTTTATTGTTTTCTTAACAGAAACGGTGCAAGATCAACACCTTGAGGTAGAATGGAGAATGACCACGAGCATTTTATTTCTTCAATGAAAATGTGTGCAGATTTAGTGAGTGAGATTTAGTTAAGGAATGTAAATATAAAGATACACAGATTAATACTGATGGGTCCAAAGATCCAATAACTGATTATCAGAGTTGAAATATACAAACTTCAAATTCCTTAAGGATGTATACTGTTGAGTTGTTTGTCATTTTGATGGCTTTAGAATGGGTTTAACAAGTCAAACCAAACAAAGTTCTAGTCTGTAGTGTCTCTGCTCTGTTCAGTATTAAGTCAGGTGCATCTTGGACACTCACACCGCACTGATTCATACTGTAGATGTCACTTTACCTTTAACTTTAACTCACTGTTGTACTACCTGTTTACATCTCCATATATACTGTATAGGCTACATTATATTGTTTACTGCCTCTGGTTCTCATTACACATGTACATTTACTACAGTTTTATATATATTTTGCAATTACTGTACACCTGTCTATCACAAATATATATTATTTTATTATAGTATTCCTATATTTTAACTTCTGTGGTATTTTATGTCTTAGATTGTCATATTTACATGCACGATTTTCTTTTAATAAACATTTGTATGATCATTGTTGGAGGGAGCCTGAGAACTAAGAATTTCATCGCCAAGTAAGCTACTGCTTGCTTCTTTGTAATTGCAGTGCGTACATATGACCATAAATACACTTGAAACTTGACTGAGTATTCAAAATAATGTCAAAAATCGATAAAGAGTGACAATAGCGCTGGGATCAGGAGATAAGGGGAAGCCATTCACATTTATTTAAAAATGGAGTGGAAAGAGGACCATATTGTAATAATGACTACATTAAGAAAAGAAAAGCACACTGCACACTTCACGTCCTCCAGAAGATGGCAGTAATGCAACACAAATCACTCCAGCTACCTTTAAACCGTAAACCTTGAAGAAGAAAAGTAGACACCAGAGGTTAACAGTGAACTTTTGGAAGGAAAGAGAGAGTATCCAAATCAACAAAGTTCTGCAGCATATTGTCAGGGACATATCAAATTCACATTCTATGGGTATGTTAAAATATGAGTACAGATTCCATGGCAGCTATTCATAGCCTAGATACAGGTCACTCATCAAGGGAAGATTTGATTATTGAAATTAAACATTTACTATTGCATTTCAGGAACCTTGGAATCACTGTTCAGTTTGGTTGGGTTCCAGCTCATATACAGTACAGGCCAAAAGTTTGGACACACCTTCTCATTCAATGCGTTTCCTTTATTTTCATGACTATTTACATTGTAGATTCTCACTGAAGGCATCAAAACTATGAATGAACACATATAGAATTATGTACTTAACAAAAAAGTGTGAAATAACTGAGAACATGTCTTATATTTTAGATTCCTCAAAGTAGCCACCCTTTGCTCGGATTACTGCTTTGCACACTCTTGGCATTCTCTTGATGAGCTTCAAGAGGTAGTCACCTGAAATGGTTTTCCAACAGTCTTGAAGGAGTTCACAGAGATGCTTAGCACTTGTTGGCCCTTTTGCCTTCACCCTGTGGTCCAGCTCACCCCAAACCATCTCAATTGGGTTCAGGTCCGGTGACTGCGGAGGCCAGGTCATCTGGTGCAGCACTCCATCACTCTCCTTCTTGGTCAAATAGCCCTTACACAGCCTGGAGGTGTGTTTGGGGTCATTGTCCTGTTGAAAAATAAATGATGGTCCAACTAAACGCAAACCGGATGGGATGGCATGTCGCTGCAGGATGCTGTGGTAGCCATGCTGGTTCAGTATGCCTTCAATTTTGAATAAATCCCCAACAGTGTCACCGCAAAGCCCCCGACACCATCACACCTCCTCCTCCATGCTTCACGGTGGGAACCAGGCATGTAGAATCCATCCGTTCACCTTTTCTGCATCGCACAAAGACACAGCGGTTGGAACCAAAGATCTAAAATTTGGACTCATCAGACCAAAGCACAGATTTCCACTGGTCTAATGTCCATTCCTTGTGTTTCTTGGCCCAAACAAATCTCTTCTGCTTGTTGCCTCTCCTTAGCAGTGGTTTCCTAGCAGCTATTTGACCATGAAGGTCTCCTCTTAACAGTTGTTCTAGAGATGTGTCTGCTGCTAGAACTCTGTGTGGCATTCATCTGGTCTCTAATCTGAGCTGCTGTTAACTTGCGATTTCTGAGGCTGGTGACTCGGATGAACTTATCCTCAGCAGCAGAGGTGACTCTTGGTCTTACTTTCCTGGGGCGGTCCTCATGTGACCCAGTTTCATTGTAGCGCTTGATGGTTTTTGCGACTGCACTTGGGGACACAGTCAAAGTTTTCGCAATTTTCCAGACTGACTGACCTTCATTTGTTAAAGTAATGATGGCCACTCGTTTCTCTTTACTTAACTGATTGGTTCTTGCCATAATATGAATTCAAACAGTTGTCCAATAGGGCGGCTGTGTATCAACCTGACTTCTGCACAACACAACTGATGGTCCCAACCCCATTAATAAGGGAAAGATTCCACTAACTAACCCTGACAAGGCACACCTGTGAAGTGAAAACCATTTCAGGTGACAACCTCATGAAGCTCATTGAGAAAGCCAAACACCAAAGGCAAAAAGCAAAGAAATAATTGGCTACTTTGAGTCTAAAATAAAGAATCTAAAATATAAGACATGTTTTCAGTTATTTCACACTTTTTTGTGAAGTACATAATTCCATATGTGTTCATTCGTAGTTTTGATGCCTTCAGTGAGAATCTACAATGTAAATAGTCATGAAAATAAAGGAAACGCATTGAATGAGAAGGTGTGTCCAAACTTTTGGCCTGTACTGTAGGTTTTACAGGAATCGAAGAGGCTGATAAAATTGCGAAAAAGATGTTGAAAAACAAATGTATAGGAATTAATGTTCCACTGGGGAAGGGTGAAGCCAAATCCATAATTAAGTCTGAAAATATGCAAAGATGGCAAACTGAATGGGAGGCAGAGTCTAATGCTAGACACTACCATAAATTACAGAAGACTGTGACCGGGAAAAGGGTTACTGCGCTGAGTTTACACAGAAGGAAGTATCCAGACAGAAGAAAAGTGGCCAACTAGATATCAGGGGGGGCTGGGGATTAAAAGTTCTCACAGGATTGAATGCTACCTTACAAATAGTAGGTACTGGTACTGGCTTATGCATAGAATGCGAAGACAAAGAAGATGTAGAACATGTACTTTTTGTATGCGAGAAATATAATGATAGTAGAATAAACTGGCAGGAAATGAAAGGAGAGAACTTGAACATATACTTGAAGAACAAGACAAGGGAGAGACTTGAAGCTTTATTTATTTTTTTTCATAATACTGGTTTAATGAAAAGAATATACATTTTTTAATTTTATTTTACTTATTTATTTTTGTTTGTTTTGTTTGTTTGTTTGTTTGTTTGTTTTGAATGAATTCAAGCCTATAGACTCTATGAAGCTCATGGTATTACACACTCCTGTACAGCTGGTGGCGGTATAATACAAAAGTAGTAATCTACCAAAAAATAAGTAGAAGAAGAAGAAGAAGAAGAAGAAGAGAAAAAAAAGAAAAAAAAAACAAGAAAAGAGTATTCTTTGTAGTATTAGTTTTGTTAAAACAGTGTCCTATGGAGCGTCTGGCATCTTTTGGAAGTAAGTATCGATATTATAATATAGCAAAATGTAACCGCTGCAGCTTTACACTAAACACATAGCTCCTTTCTCAAGTTATCGGTGGTTAGCTAACTTAGCTCCACTGCAGCTAGCATTGCTCTGCAAGCGTTAGCTATATGTAACGTTACTGCATATTTGTCAGCCTTTGCATATATGTAGATGCTAAAAA